>NC_082384.1:13884972-13887472 GCF_031168955.1 Gadus macrocephalus
CCCACACAGACACCCACAAAGAGAGGAAAGTGTCAGTTGTATTTTCAGCTCCCTGTATTGTGTAACCTGTGAGACCAAACACGCTGCTGAATATCTACGAAATTGATGATGGTCCTACAGAGACGTTTCACCTTCCAGCACATCAGAGAAGTCAGTGGAATATTTTATCCAGCCGGCCATGAAGAGGGTGTGAGAAATTATTAGGGAGGATCTCGTCTCTATCCCCAGTGACATAAACACGTCCTAAAACTCCTAAAAAATAAATTATGAAGTTGATTTATTGCCCATACTTTTGGCTTTTCATGAGACTTTCAACTTGACATCATGAATAATGCATTGCATTTAGTCTTTCAGAGTTAAAAGTTTAAATTATTGAAACTAAATAACCCTGAAATGGTCGATTTCTCAACGATTTTCTCGATCAACACACTTAACCCTGAGGTTTGACCTGAGGGGTGCGATAACTGGCAAATCTCTTAGATAGGCCCAGTTTGCATTGCTGCACAGCAGGTCCAATGTTATAATGCAAGTCATAGCTTTGATCGTGATTCTAAAATATAAGTAGAGCACAAAATATGAATGCAGTTCAACATATTAAAACATATTCGTCCTTCCAAGCAGAGATTGTCAATCTCTCAGGGTGAGTGGCACATAGCTCTGGCCCCATGACAGAATCAAACCTGCGGATCTCTACAGGGCCTATGCGGCTATAGCAGTAAGGTGAGCCACCAAACCGCCATGTTTTTTAACGTGTTTTACCAATAAGCCTAGTCTGGGGTCTAAAGAGACAGCTGACCTTGTACAAATATAACATAGCAATAGAGGGTAACAACACTTCCTTGGTGGCATATCAGAGGACCTCCAGAGTATTCTACTAAGTATTTTAATAGGATTCGTTTCTGAGTTTTGGCGTTTGTTAATGAGTTTACAAAGTGCTTTCACCTGCATAGCTAATCTCTTAGAAATACTAGAAAGATGTATATAAAAAACAACACCAGGAAACGAGCGGACGGAGAGCAGCGATCAATAAATACAATTAAACACAGCAATAAAATAGAGTAATCAATCAAAGACGACAAAGATAAGGTAATGCATGAAAATATAATTAAAACCACATACATTTAAGTACTAGAGTGTGTGACAATAAAAAGTGTGTGTTGCTATAGGAGGACTGAGGGTGTGTATTACTGTTCAAGTAAAGTAAATGTGTGTTACAATTAAAGCCCAGAGAGAGAGTGTTACTATTAAAGTACAGTCAATGTGTGTTATTTTTTAAGCCCAGAGAGAGAGTGTTATTATAAAAGTACAATCAGTGTGTGACTATAAAAGTACGGCCAGTGTGTGACTATGTAGCACAGTGAGTGAGTGGTGGAGGGCACCTGTACTCCCAGGATGCCGAAGATGATGAAGAAGGCGCAGCAAATGAGGACAATGTTTCCGATGGGCTTCAGAGACGTGATGAGGGTCTCCACCACCAGCTTCAGACCTGGAGCCCTGCTGATCACCCTGGGAGAGAGAGGTAGGGAGGTACAGAGAGAGAGAGAGAGAGAGAGAGAGAGAGAGAGAGAGAGAGAGAGAGAGAGAGAGAGAGAGAGAGAGAGAGAGAGAGAGAGACAGAGAGAGAGAGAGAGAGAGAGACAGAGAGACAGAGAGACAGAGAGAGAGAGAGAGAGAGAGAGAGAGAGAGAGAGAGAGAGAGAGAGAGAGAGAGAGAGAGAGAGAGAGAGAGAGAGAGAGAGAGAGAGAGAGGTATAGGAAAAGAGAGACAGCGCAAGAGAGATGTAGAGATGTAGAGATGTAGAGAGAGGTAGGAAGAGTTAGGGAGAGTGAGGTAGAGATCGAGAGAGATGGAAACTCTTCAGAAATGCATTTCAGTAGTGGGCGGGACCAGAGCTGACCGGATGTTCTCCCAGCATACCCAGCATACCCCGCGCTCCTAGTCTAGGGTGGAGGTGACTCCAGGTGCTATGGAGGTTATGGGTGGTGTTACCGGAGGGGTCTTAGAGTCCGTAGCAGGCGAAGGACCCTGAGGACCCCCAGGATCTTGGCCCCTCCTGCCATGGACACCACGATGTCGATGAGAGACACAAACACCAGAAAACCGTCCAGGACGTTCCAGCTGCTACGCAGGTAGGCCCGCTCGCCCAGGTAGAGCCCCATAGACACCACCTGCAGAGTGAGAGAGAGAGAGAGAGAGAGAGAGAGAGAGAGAGAGAGAGAGAGAGAGAGAGAGAGAGAGAGAGAGAGAGAGAGAGGTATAGGAAAAGAGATAGCGAGAAGTTGAAGGAGAGAGGGAGAGAGAGCGAGGTCAGGGAGACAGAGGTTAGGGTGAGAGAGGGAGAGAATGTCAAGGTAGAGGTCAAAGAGAGACACCCAAACCGCTGTCATGGCAACAATCAAAAAAGAGGCAGGCGACAACGAAGAACCCATGCAAAAAGTGGAAGCAACAGCTTTACATTTTTAAACGTCTTTGGAAATGTGAATGTTCATATTCCATGCC
>NC_082384.1:13892472-13894940 GCF_031168955.1 Gadus macrocephalus
GGGGTGTAAAACAAGTGATGCAAGGAAAAACACACACAGAAGCACACTCTGTATTCCCTACTGGAGAGAGGAGTCGCTCTGCGGACTACACCTGTTCTGCTAAGAAGAACCAGTACTGTTCTGTATATTCCTCGGCTCTACAATAGACCCTAACATCACATTAAACCTTTCTTTCTTTTCTGTCTCCCATTCGAAGACCCACACACACACAAACACAATCAGACACACACATATACATAGACCATACACAGTGATATGCAGACGCACACACACATATAGACAGTGAACTCATTGATTCACACACACCCACATATACGCACACACCATTTACAGCAATAGACACACAAACTCCACACACCGATACACACAGACACACTCATACTGCTTCTCCAACACAAATACCCGGAACACACCGATACACACACCAGCAGACACCCATGTCTCACTCACTGATACAAACAATACTCAGCATACACACATCACACAAACACACAACTTACATATACACATACACACCCTTCACACACACACACACACACACACACACACACACACACACACACACACACACACACACACACACACAGCACAGACATAAATACAGCGCAAATAAAAACAATTAAGGGAGCCGACACACACATGCACACAAACGCACACACGCTTGCACATGCATGCATACAGAGACCCCAACAAACGAAAAAAAGCAGCCTAACAAACAGGCAAAAATACAAACACGTTTGATCAGACACACACACACACAGTCACACACACACACAGTCACACACACACACACACAGTCACACACACACACACACACACACACACACACACACACACACACACACACACACACACACACACACACACACACACACACACACACACACACACACACACACACACACACACACACACACACACACACACTTGCAGGCGTGCAGTCCCTGTCTTCCATTTGCCTGAACGATGACACCTGCCAGCATGGCCAAACACTCCCCCTGGGGCCGGGGTGTTAGCTGCTAAAGTGGCTATCAGCGCGCGGGGATTAGAGTGAAGGGCTGAACGTCTAACTGAGTGATTTTTCATTTGTGTTGCCTGCAGGGATAATCCAGCAGCCAATAGTTCTGCTTCAGAAGGAAATGCCCTTGTGAAAATAACCCTTTTCAAATGTTAAGCGTGGTCGCTTCGGGCCGATGCTGTTTACACAAGCCAAGTCTACGTGAGAAGCGGTTCACTGGGAGGGGAGACGAACTGGTACACGCTGAGGAGCAGTAGGTGGGTTTTTAGCAGCCTAGCCTGTAGCGCTGCTTGGTTCTCATATTTGCTCTGGTGCTTTTAGCCTAGCCTGTAGCGCTGCTTGGTTCTTATTTACACTCTGGTGCTGTTGGTGTGATTTTAGCCTAGCCTGTAGCACTGCTTGGTCGTGGACTGTTGGTACACCCTGTGGTGCTGTTTGGGTCATCCCTATGTTCCCCAGGTCCTATGTTCCCCGGGTGCAAAGGGTTAGGGTCAGGTTTAGGGTTATGGTTAGGGTTAGGGTTAGGTCTAGGGTTAACCCTAAACCTAACCCTAACCATAACCAATCGGAGGAGAGACATTCTAACTAATCACAGGCGAATCAGAGGCGAAAAAGGCGTTACTTGTACCATCCTACGAAAAAAAGATTTGCTCACAGGGTTCTATGTTCCCCCGTCACATACAAAGCGGGGAACATAGATACGCTCCCGTGAGATGTTAGCCTGGCCTGTAGCGCTGCTTGGTTGTGGTACACGCTGTGGTGTTGTTGTTGTGATGTTAGCCTAACCCGAAGCGCTGCTTCGTTCTGTTACATGCTGTTGTACTATTAATGTGATGTTAGCCTGGCCTGAAGTGCTGCTCGGTTGTTGTACATGCTGTGGTGCTGTGGGTGTGATGTGAGCTGCCTAGCCTCTAGCGCTGCTTGGTTCTAATATATAGGCCCTGGTGCGGTTAATGGGATGTTAGCCTAGCCTCTAGCGCTGCTTGGTTCTAATATATAGGCCCTGGTGCGGTTAATGGGATGTTAGCCTAGCCTCTAGCGCTGCTTGGTTCTAATATATAGGCCCTGGTGCGGTTAATGGGATGTTAGCCTAGTCTGTAGTGCTGCTTGGTCATGGTACACGCTGTGGTTTGTGTTACAACATTATAGAAGTGCTCCCTCTTTCTAAAACTGGGCTGCTAAAGGCCAGGCTGTTAATGGATTCTTTAGTGATAGAATGAAGGAGCCCTTTCAATGGGGCCTTACTTGTTTTGAGGGGAGAACAGGTACACAGACCAGTCCTGCCGGCTCTCACACCAGTCTGGCTTGTACACCTCCATCATCTTGTGGATCCGGAAACACAGGCCCTGAGAAAAGGAAACAAGGGAACAAGACGAGATTAGATAGAATGGTACCCAATTTACACTCAGATCCAACCTTGAACTGTGATTGCACTAACAAAAATAACACT
>NC_082384.1:13895040-13902540 GCF_031168955.1 Gadus macrocephalus
TTTTGTTTTTGCACCTGCCGATTTATTTGACCGCTGTTGTTAATGTAGGATTTGTAGCGCATTTATCGGAACGGTTAAAAGGGGCAGAGGGTTCCCGTTATTTCAAAATAAAGCACACCCTTGGAACGTTATCGACCAACCAGGATCAAGTGTTCTAGTCGATGGCGGCAGAGAGAGAGAGATACGGGCTGAATCTGTCTTCTGATCTCAGGAGAGAGGGGGGGAGCTGGAGGCAACAGAGGAGGTTGTGGGAAGCAAAGACAGGCCGGAGAGAAGGTAGATGAGAAGACAGATTCAGCACATTTCTCTCTCTCTCTCTCTCTCTCTCTCTCTGGCGCCATTGACCAGAGCTTCCATTTTGATCTCACCTCTCTGGTTCCAGCTTTGATGTGCGTTTTGATGGATGATAGAGAGGGTTGGGGCGGGGTCGGGCGGTACAATGGAGATCACAGGGGCGAATGCTGCTCAGGTGAAATGAATAGACATGAAGATGGCGGATCAAAGACGTAGCCACTCTCGCGAGACGGACGGATGACTAGAGTAAAGATTGGCAGACGCGCTGACAGGCGGACACAGGTGGCTGCTTCGTGAGCAGATCAGGAAACCGATCAACGGCAACAATGGCTCTGACGCGCTTTCATTAGCCGGGTTTGATTCCAAAGAGCAAACAGACAGAAATGGGGGAGCAAAGAGAAAACGAGACCAATCTGGATCAGCCTGAAACATGGCTCAAAAATAATAAAACACCCAGAACTTCAAACGATGAGATGTCTTTGTTCGGCTGTGTTGTCCTTCATTAATTGATGAATCTCTCGTTTGCTTTATCTCCTGTTATGTTTTATCCCTGTTTCTTAGCCTGATAGTTGTAGCACTGTATTTTTGTCATCCACTTGCTTTCAAAAATATATATTTAAGCGTCTTTTGTGTCTTTGTGGACAGGTGGGGGACAGGGCAGTGGGATGAAAGAGAGAGGGAAGGACATGTAGCATAGTTCACTACGATGTGTATCGCTCTAAATGGTTAGCATAAGATGGGGTGCCGATATGAAAATGCGGTGTGAATTGCAATATTGATTTGCAATATTCATTTTCTGTGGTTTAACGTATAAACTCTAAAGGATCGTCGGTGGCCGCAATTGTTTATGGAAATTGAATATATATGTCAATACACTGTAGCGCCAACCACAGGAAAGGAGCAGACATTTACATCAACTAAGATTGCATTGAAGTTCCTTGTAGAAAAAAACATTACAAAGAAATACAATATGACCGATCATTGAGTCAACCTGACGATCCCCCCTCCCCCCCCCCTCGTCCATCCTACGTAGAGGAAGGTTCCTCTACCTGATGATGACGATGATGCTGTCAAACACATTGTAGGGGTCCTGAGGTAGTTGAAGGAGCCAAATGCCGTGATCTTCAGGATCATCTCCAGCGAAAACATACTGGTGAAGACGATGTTGCAGATCTCCAAGACGTTGGTCAGCTCCTCTGGCTGGGGGGTGGGGGGGGGGCATGAGGGGTCAGGGGTCAAGAGGAGGAAGAGAGGATTAAAAAAGGGTGGGGACTACGTTCTTCTGTTACCTTTGATCCGTCAATAAACAACAGAAACAAGAGGTTAACCTGAACTAGAATATTAGTGTGGAAGAAACACGCGCGCACACACACACACACACACACACACACACACACACACACACACACACACACACACACACACACACACACACACACACACACACACACACACACAAACACAAAGCCCCCCCACACACACAAACACAAACACAGACATACATATACAGCAATTACAAAACAAGAAAAACCAAAAAATACCTAATTGCCTTGAGATTGCTCTCTCTCTATCCTCTCCTCTATTTCCCAATTGTTCCCCTCTCTTTGTCTCATCTCGTTCCCCCTCTCTCGCGCCTATCTTTCTCTCTCCCTCCGTTTGTGTAATCATCAGACAGCTCGATGTCCATGCAACCACTGCACAATTAATTGCTAACAAAGGTCAGCCTAGAGCACACCGTGAACACACACATACAAACACACACACACACACGCACACCACACACACACACACACACACACACACACACACACACACACACACACACACACACACACACACCACACACACACACACACACACACACACACACACACACACACACACACACACACACAAACAAACACCCACACACACAATCATGCTCTTGCATTGCACCTCACCTTTATATTTATATATGTTTACCTTTGAAATAGAAATTTCACTAGTAAAATAGCAATATATCTTTGGTCAAATCACTTATCTAGAAACATACAGCCGCTGGATGTATTACACTGATCCAGAGCTTAGCCTAGTTCAGATATGAAACTGTTGACATTCAGGTCTCAAATCACCTTGGCCTGTGTGGTTTAACATTCAGCGTCTGTTTAGGTCTTCTTTGAGTTTGTGTGTGTGTGTGTGTGTGTGTGTGTGTGTGTGTGTGTGTGGTGTGTGTGTGTGTGTGTGTGTGTGTGTGTGTGTGTGTGTGTGTGTGTGTGTGTGTGTTTGTGACAAAGCACGTGACAGAGGCTAACGAGCGTTTAGCCTGCATGGAACCTCTGCCTAATGATTCGTTCATGGTGGCCGTGGTAACGATGCGTTGTGTCTGAATGTCGGCAGCCCAGACACCAACAAACAACTACAACCGCTACGCCCCTCCCCTCCCCCCAGCCACCTCATTAGCCAGGGCAGCATGCCAGTATGCTCTGGGGACTCGTAGTTTTTCCGGACGGATGATTGGACCAGACTTAAAACGACACAGTGACACAGTGGGAAACACGCCACTAACAATTGAGGTAACCTACTTTCTCTCTGCGCATTGAAAGGTCTGGTAGGCTAGTGAGTTGCTATTGCGCCTTGTACAGTATACATAAATATATATATATACATATATAATCATTTCATTAGCTATAGATCAATTACATTCATGAAATGCCTGTTCTATTGTGGCTTCTAAATATAAATATTAGCAAGAATCAAGTAAACAGTAAGGAGTATTGCAACCAGACAAGGAAATTGAATTGTAAAAAAGGACATTTACCAACCCATGAAAACTAAGAAATGCTAATTACGTTCAAATAATGGGCTTTGCTAATCAGTGTTTGCTTATCACAGGTCCCTTTGTCGTCAACACAGCTAGCTGCATTAGCTGTGTCAGCATGTCATTTATAATTATCTGTGACACACACACACGCACACATCCTTCCCCCGCTGATCCTAACAAGAGATTTGGAGAAATGAAGTAGTCCTTTGAATGCCTTTTCCATTTCCAATTACTGTACTGACATAATTGGCAGGGCTCAGGACTGGCCAAAATTATCCAGTTTGCGACGATTAATTATGGGGGTGCAAAGTAATGTTCCCTAGGTGGTATCGATTCAGGCCTGTTTAATATAATAGGTAGCAAAGGACAACGTTCATGAGCCATGCTGGAGGTGTCAGAGCAGCTGTACGGCGGCGCCGGTGTGAGCGCTCTCATTGGAAACATGATCCACTTAAGTTCCAATCAAGAAACATGGCTTTCAAAGTATGGCGGTACTAAAGAATGATCATAAAACTAAAACGGTAATTCGTACATTGTTCAAAGTTTGTACTTTGGGATGACGGATCACGAGAAAAGGAGAAGAAAAAATCCAAACTGGAGTAAATTATCTGATTACCAGCCTGCTTTTTAATCAGAGAGTAGAGCTGTCTAATACAGGAGGGGAGCTGGTGTGGAAGTGGCCTTAAAAAAAGAAAGCGACTTTCTTTCAAATCCATGAACACAGATGGAGGGTACTCGCCAAAGGACATGCCGATACCCACTACAAAAGCGGTCGTAAAAGAGGTGCGATAGGATTTGTTCGACCAAATGAAAACCTAATTGGCCCCGGCTCCACCTGAATACAACGTCTTCAGCCCTGCGTCATAAACATGGAGTCCAGACAACTAACAATAAACAGGTGACTCACTTAGCGGGAGGATGTTAGTGGCTGATGATAGGTTGAATAAGTTCAGGTCCCATCGGGGCATGGGGACATACTTGAAAACAAATCATATTCATCTCTTTTTTGGTATTCTGTCCACAATAAAAAAATGCTCTCGCACTGTTGATGCATTTGGGAACAATGCTCTCATGTCGTTGTGTAGCCGTGGAAAAACATGTTCGTACTGAAACAGCATGGTCATTGTTGGAAACAGCACGGTCATGGTTGTGGAACAGCATGGACATGGTGGTGAAACAGCATGGTCATGGTTGTGAACAGCATGGTCATGGTTGTGGAACAGCATGGTCATGGTTGTGGAACAGCATGGACATGGTGGTGAAACAGTCGCGGTCTACAACATCAACAGCATCATTCAGAACAATGGAGAAAGCAAATCCCGCACACAATGACAGAAGTAGTCCAACATTTTTCGCAACATTTATGAGTGAAAGTGGAGTTCACACTCCAGTTTTGAAGAGTGCAGCGCTCTCTTCAAAAATCAAGAGCGAGCGTGATGGTTCCCCTTTAAATATCCCAAAGTTGGGTCCCCCCCGCCAGCGTGGTGGGGACCTGACCTGAGAGTGTTCATTATCAGGTGGAACCAGTAGGATTGTGGCCTGGGGGTGGGGGGGATCACAGAGTTAAGATCTCTTATCTCTAAGCTGCTGCAGGACTGAGATCAGGGCAAGGAGACAGATAAGACCTATAATATCACAGTGTGTGTGTGTGTGTGTGTGTGTGTGTGTGTGTGTGTGTGTGTGTGTGTGTGTGTGTGTGTGTGTGTGTGTGTGTGTGTGTGTGTGTGTGTGTGTGTGTGTGTGTGTGTGTGCGTGCGTGTGTGTGTGTATGTGTCTGTGTGTTTGTGTGTGTGTGTGTGTCTGTGTGTCTGTGTGTTTGTGTGTGTGTGTGTCTGTGTATGTGTATAGACAGTAGAACAGTGTGTGTGGTGTTTGAGTATGTGCTGTGTAACGTGCTTGCATACTTGTGTTTGTTGGTGTGTGCATGCTCGTGTGTGGGTTTGTGTTTGAGGTAGAGTGTTGTCACAGACAATGCAATTATCCACTTCTACAAGGAGATAAATCCACCACTTCTTCATCATCATCATCTTCCTCTCTCATTGTTTACATTTAATGCTCTGCTTAACTCTCCAACTGTCTCTCTGTCTACCTTGATCTCTCAATCTTTCTCCTGATATTTTCCTCCCCCTCTGTCTGATGGATGCTCTCTCTCTCTCTCTCTCTCTCTCTCTCTCTCTCTCTCTCTCTCTCTCTCTCTCTCTCTCTCTCTCTCTCTCTCTCTCTCTCTCTCTCTCTCTCCCTGTCTCTCTCACCCTCTCTCTCTCTCTCTCTGCCAGTGGGTTGTCACTTATCTCAAAGGAAGCTAAAAATACAACAAACAATAGAGAGAGCTAGAGAGAGGGGGAGTGAGAGAGAGAGAGAGAGAGAGAGAGAGAGAGAGAGAGAGAGAGAGAGAGAGAGAGAGAGAGAGAGAGAGAGAGAGAGAGAGAGAGAGAGAGAGAGAGAGAGAGAGAGAGAGAGAGACAGGGTGTATAATTAAGAATGCAGGACATGATAGAACGAACAGCCAGAATCCCTTCTGTTGCTTCTAACTCCTTAAGGATCTGAAAAATTTGATTTGAAACATTGATTTCATCAGAGCCTTTCACTCACCAATAGCTGACAGATGGGTGTGGAATTGTCTACAAATTTCACTCAAATGATAATCCATGAATCTCACCACGCCTCTAAACCCTCTGAGAGTGGTACTGTGATAAAGGGATACAGCAATAAGGTAAGCCAAATGCAGTCGTTTGAGAAAGAGGGAAATTGAGATAAGAGTCAATATTGCCAGATGTATAGCGATAGTTAAAGACAGTGCATCAGATATACAACATCCAACCTGTTGGTAGTTAATGATGTCCATGCTAAGTAAATATTACTAGCTATATAGTGATGGTAAAATGCAGTGCATCAGACATATCTAACACAGCATCCTACCTGTTGGTGGTGTTCGATGCCCATGCTGATGGTGTTGATGAGGATGGCGATCATGATGCCTCTGTTGAAGTACTTGCTCTCCACGATGCTCCAGAGCTTCACCCGGACCTCGTACCACAGCCCCTGGCACCGCCGCCGGGGGTGGCACCCCCCGCCTTTCTCCCCCTTTTCTCTGGCCGCAGCATCGGTCCCCCTCCCCGTCCGTCTCCTCTATCTCCGCCTCCCCCGCCGCCTCATTGGCCGGACCGCCGTCGCCGGGCCCCGCAGCTCCAGCGGCGCCGAGCGACACGGCCACGGCCACGTCCAGTGCCATTGGCTCGGCTGGGGTCACATGGTCGGGTTTGTTGTAGTCTGGGCAATAGGAGGCTGGGAGGGGAGAGAAGGCGGGGCTTAAAGGCATGTTTTCTCTATCAAATGGTTCAACAGTTTAACAATGCACACGTGCTTGTGAATACAACACACTGAGGGGGTTGGATAGTCTCGTGATCTAGGTTCTGGGTTCGATCCCCCATGTTTACATCCGACCTATATGATAAATGTCCAAACCCCAAAACTGCTCCTTAGTGACAAGCCTCTGAATCTGTGCGAGCATTGGATTAAAGTGTCCATTAAATGGCGAAAATCGAACCAAAGTCACTCTGGACCAAGAGTTAGCAGTTGCCACAGAGGTACCGAACCTGATACCAGCAATGATGTTTTCATCTGACAATACACAAAGGAATCCTATTTATCTTGTTTCAAATAAAACCCCCACCTCCACCCTCCTTCTCCTCCCACACTCACCGGGTCGCACGGGCTTCCTCATCTCCCGGCTGTCCGCGCCCCCCTCGGTTCCCCCCTCCTCTCCCTCCCTCCACCTCCCCCTCCTCCCCCTCCTCCCCCTCCGCCCCCGCCTCCCCCCCTGCCCGGCCCCCGGAAGCCCCTGGGCTTCCCCGCAGGGCGTTGAAGAGGGTGACGGCGCGACGGCGCGCCCTGCGCAGCACGTGGCAGACGAGCTGGAAGAGCTCCTCGTAGCAGTCCCACTCGGCTGGCTGGCCAGGGTGGAGGAGGACAGGCACTGGGCGCGCTGCTCCTGCATGAGCTGGTGCTCCCGCTGCTTGCCCGCTGCTTGGTCTCCGAGAACTGGGTGGCGATGACCACCAGGCACAGGTTGATCATGAAGAAGGAGCCGATCTAAGGAGGGCACAGAGCGGAAAGGACCGTTTCCCAGGATGATGTTATCCCAAGGGCGATGTTATCCCCGGAAGCATTGTCTTATCTGATCTGAAAGCAAACCCCGCTTTGGATGGGGACAGCTTCTGGGACATGGAGAGTTGCTGGGGGAGAGAGGTTAAATGTGGTAGTAAATTCAGCTCGTACATTTACTCATACATTTAGTCAGATAGCAGACGCTTTGATCCAAAAGGACGAGTGACGCTGGGAACGATGAGCGCGATCCACATTGGAGAAGCAAGGAAAACAATCCAAGGGCTGCACAAACAAGTCAA
>NC_082384.1:13905040-13915040 GCF_031168955.1 Gadus macrocephalus
CCAGATGTTTTCTTGAAAACACAAAAAACATATGCATGAGCATTGCAGAATAATCTTTGAATTTCGGCTGATTGAAAAATATTTAGATTAAATTAACATAACTAATCTTTGTTGGTCACTGTGGTATAAATGGTACAAACTATTATTCCTTACATAATTCGGATGAAACAATACCCGGGCTTAATTTGTCTTTGTTTTGAGTCTGGCTTTCTTGGTCAATTTTAATAATGTCCCACCATTATTATCCTTTCCCCATAGATTAATAAAGTAGCTATCAAGTCAAATGCAGTCTTATACTTGATATGTAGGCACAGTATTAATAAAGCACATTGACACTGGTGTGGTAGCATGCTCAGACCACGGTCACATTTAGAACCCCCCCCGTTTTCACTCTACCAACTCAACCTACCACAACAGTGAACTTTTCAAACTCTGAATGCCTGTGCTCAGAAACAGGAGCACTCCTTCCAACTTCTCTGCCTAGAGACATTCCCATTTCCTGTTCCTGTCGCTCATGGTGACTGAAAGCAGGGCTCCCTGCTCCACCTGTCACAGCCTCGGGGGGGGGGCGTGGATCACAACCAAACGATCCGCTCCGGAAAATACAGAAATATACAAAACATGTGAATGTGGTGCGGGGGGTAGAAGACACTGTGGAGCTACCTTTAATGTCAGGTATGAAGAGACATTGGATGAAGGGGCTGCTCGCTCTCCACGCACAGCGAATGTCTCAGCATGCCAGAGACATGGCGTGCTGTTGGCGCGCTGATAGCATCTAGCTCTAGCGTGGGGGATCGGAGGGTTGCAGATGATGAAACCTCTTGGCTGCCAGGGGGCTCCGCCGCTGTATCCCCCATGCAAAGCCTTTTAATAGCAGTTAGTGTGCGTGACTGGGATACCAACATGGGGTAGATCTCCCTCTCGCTCCACTGGGGGGCTGATTGATGCAGATGCATTATGAGAATGTTATGTGCGATAAAGACTTTATATTGGATGTGTGTTGAACATAAACTCAGTGCCTTATTTATATGTGTGTGTGTGTGTGTGTGTGTGTGTGCTTTTGTGTAGGTGTGTGTTTTTATTTTTTGTATATACACATGTGCGTGCATGTGTGCATTTGCATATGTCCCTGTGTGCGTGTGTGTCTGTGTGTGTATGCATATGTCCATACGTGTGTGTGTGTGTGTGTGTGTGTGTGTGTGTGTGTGTGTGTGTGTGTGTGTGTGTGTGTGTGTGTGTGTGTCCATGTGCGTGCGTGCGTCCGTACGTATGCATGCATAAATACATAAATATTACATATGCATGTAGCTGGGACTGGGGTTTCATGTATCAGCTTGTCACAGTGCTAAGACAAAGGGAAACTGACAATAGATAAACTGGCATCGTCAATCCGCCCACATGTGTACACGTACAAACATCTATATTTAAATATGTAGCAGAATCCGGGAAAGGGAAGGTACTGCAGTAAATACCCACATCGAACGTTGAACCATGAAACAATAGTGTATCCCTCGCTTTATGTGTCTTTCTGTGATAGACAGGACTGGAAATACACCATGCTGTGATCCTATAGAGAGAGATTAGCTGTCCTAACATCTCATCCATTTATACATTTTAATAAACACACACCTCTTGTTTCATGAGAAGTAAATGTACGGCGAATGCTCCCATTTATTGTAGTCTTTCCATTGACTATTTTGTCATTTAGCAGACACGTTTATCCGAGGCGCACAGTGAATACTAATCTATGAAGTTGTGTCAGCACTGCAAATAAAACCAGGAGTTGGACGATGAACACCCAAACCACGCCGCTATCGCCCTGGTCAGGTGGTTCTGGTGAAATCTCTGGTGAGAACATATTCTGTTCTTTTTTTCCATATTTTATAAATTGAGCATCTGTAACAGAGCCTGATGTGTGAAATACAATGTAGGCATTATTGCTACAAACAAGTTTCACTCTATAAAAAAATAATAATATACTGCATATATATATATATATATATTTAGTCCTCTAACCGGGCTAGAGGACTCCAGCTTCTCCGGACTCGTCCCTCCTCCTATTCAACCATACACACTTGTTGATCATCATAATCAAAGCTTCCTGCTTATCTATTTCGGCTTCTCAACCATTCATCGCCAGATCATCAAATAGTGTATCTACGTTAGTAGTATTCCTGGTCTCCAGGTTATATTCGTCCACATTTCAAGTTCGTACTTCAGAGGTTCGCTGGAAGGAGTATTGGCCAATAGCATCGGAGCACTACGGTTGGCCTCTCGCATCAACCAGCTCACTTCCATTAAATGAACATTTGAACTATACAAACCTTTTATGTTGTCGTGCGTTTTGGTTCCCCCAACCCAGAATATTTTAACGTTATGTACGTTTATAGCGTGTTATAGGAGCCATTAAATGGAACCTCATTTTTGTATCTACTTGGTTTCATAGTAGGCGCCTTCTCAACAATCTTTGAACAGGAAACGCATTAGGGGTTTTGTACATATTTTTCCATAATCCAGTGATTTAAATATTGCTTTGTATTTAAATACATTTACATTTGTGATTTGAAAGTGACCATAAAAGTTATGGTTTCACAAAAGGCATAAATCCATATTCATAACTTGAAAATGAACAACCGTCCCGGGATACGCCGAGAAATCTGTACGTTTTATTCCAAATTCATTATTGTCCAGAAGGGGAGATTGCTGGGTTGGCAATTGCTTCAAATTATTTGCCTACTTTGAATACGTTTCCAAAGATTTCCATTGTGTTGGGAACAGAAGAAAGACAGGCAATCGTTGACTTTTTTGAATTTTGTGGTGTGTTCCTTTAAAGAATTGAGTTGCTCTATAGCACTGGTATTGCCAATAGTTAAACCACTAGAACATGATGTCCTCTGACAGTAAGCAGAGTCTCTCTAGGGCCGAGGGGTTAAACATCCCGCCCAGCTCCGGTGGAGGCCGCCCGGCCCACTGGGGGGGTCACTGTGGCAGGTGTAGACCTAATTCAACTAGGGGCCATGTTGGTTAGCTGTGAGGAGACACATTGTAGAATCTTTGGGGAAACCATGACAACCCAATGGAAATGCATTCTAAATGCGACCTCGCGGGGAAATGGAATGCACAACTAAACAGAATGCCTTGACATTCTAGAAGGTTTCCCCTCCGAGCTAACCAGTGTGAGAGGAAAAAGGTCTTTGGACAGGAAGCTCATCCGGTCAGCCTCACCAGGTTCTGTCATTGATCGATCGAGCTGAGATGTGTTAACCCTGTGATATTTGAAGATACAAGATCAGCATGAATTGAATTTGCGCACAGATGATTAACACATTAATTCAGAACAAAAGCCCCCAAATAACTGATGCGTTTCTGTGCGTATGGGTGTGTGTATGAGACTTACGATGATGAGCAGGATGAAGTAGATAAAGTTGTAGAAGGAGTGAGCATCCATCACATAGTACATGATCTCCACCCAGCCCTCCAGGGTAATGACCTACACGCGCACACACACACACACACACACACACACACACACACACACACACACACACACACACACACACACACACACACACACACACACACACACACACACACACACACACACGCACACAAATTAAAATAAATCGGAAAGCAACATTGAAACGGAACGTTGAATTGAAACATTTTCTCTCGTAGCAAGGAATCAGAATAGAGGTGTCGAACCCTTTTCGTCCTCTACCGACCCCCCATGACCTAAACCTTACCCTTACCTCCAGCTCACCTAAACCTAACCTCCATTCCCTCTACCCTGAACCAGCCACCCACCACACCTCCACCACCTCCACCACCTCCACCACCTCCACCACCTCCACCCCTCCTGTACCTGGAAGATGACGATCCAGGCGTAGGCGATGTTGTCAAAGTTGATGGCGCCCTTGTGCGGGTTGCTGTGTCCGGTCTGGCAGCGGGTGTAGTACTGGTTCCAGTTGACGCACAGCCCCGGGTTGCCGTGGCTGCCGTTGGCGATGACGGGCGGGGGGTCGGCGCTGAGGCCCAGCGAGCGGCGGTGCAGCGCGTCCTCTTTGTCCAGGCAGCAGGTGCGGCCGCCCTCGCGCCGCGCCGGCACGTCGGTGCACGCCATGATGCCGTTGTCCACGGGCAGCGAGCAGATGAAGGGCCGCTCGTCGTCCTCGTCCGCCATGTAGTAGGGCCGGGGGAGACGCACGGCCATGTTGCTGTGGGAGAGGGAGAGGGGGGTGGGGGGGGGGGGGGGGGGGGGGGGGGAGAGGAAGGCCCGAGATGGGATCAGAGATCTGAGACGAGACTGCAGAAAGAATCGCATGGGAACGTGAGAGAGACCGGGCCGTTTACGTCCCTGCAGCGTCTGCGGGGGTCCCGGCCGGCGGTGAAGACGGGGGGCTAACCACTGACGTTAAGCCAGTGGTTGGACGCTGCAGATGCACATTCGGTTAGAAAACTTAAGGTACAAAAACTTGGGAGCGTGTTTCAGCAAGAGAGAGAGAGAGAGAGAAATGAATGACAACACTGTGCTTCTTGGCAACTGGTGAGAATCTACGAGCTCTGCGACTCAACACACCACACCACAGCACTTTATCGTGCATCGTTCTCAAACCGCTACAGCTAAGGGAGAGAGCTTGTGTGTGCTTGTATGAGTGAGAGCAGGGTGGTGGGTTTGTGTGTACGGCTTAGTGGGTGCATGCGAGTGAGTGAGTGAGCGAGCGAGTGTGTAAAGGAGGAAAAATGTAATAAACATTCGGGTCTTCCTGACTCTGTGTTATTTGTGAAAAGAGCGGAACAGAGTCAACTTAGGGACGGTGAACCTCATGAACAATACCATTAAAAAAATAAGGATAATATTTATCAAGAAATATCTGCTTCCCAGGCTCCAGGACCACAGTAGATCCGTCCCCCATGTGAGGGCACCCTAGCATTACTCAGGGGCGTTATCAGTTGGATTGACCTTCAACCAATCAGAGCAACAAAAAGTGTGAAACATCAGCAGCATCCATACCATATGATCATTGAAATTAAACCGGCCCCATATTAGATCATCAGTTGCGATTGGCTGGAAATCTGCTTCAACTGGAAGGGGGCCAGACGCATATGCCAAAGCAAATGAAACATGAGCAGTTTCCTAAGATCAGTGTACCCTCAACCTGGACTAGTACCAGAGCTCCTCAGCCTCTGAAGACAGATTCAAGTCATATCCTATTAGTTAATGAGTACAATTAGTAAGCAGAAGATCCTCCACCTGAGGAAATGGCCCTTCAGTACAGAAATACTACTAGCAGTTGAAATAAGCAGCAGAAAAAAATTGTTTTTCCCATTGCAAATAATACACAGATGGATAGGCTCACACTATTGGCCCAGTATCTTCTCAACCACAACTTCCACATGTTATTCATCCAAACTGGCGAGAGCAAGAGAGAGCGAGCGAGCGGGAGAGAGAGCAGGGCGGATATATAGAGATAGAGACATACACAGAGAGGGAAAGTGAATGCTAGCCAGAGAGTGACAGATCGGGATAGATGAATAGAGATAGAGTCGGAGAGAGAGGGACAGGAAATGCTAGATAGATAGGGAAAGCCTGGATTCCCCTTAGCACAATTAAAACCCAGCACTGCTTGAGATCCTACTGAGTAAGACAACAGTTAAACTAACTCAGCAGAATTTCTGTTTCTGTGTCTCTGAATGAGTTGTTCTGTTACAACCAGAGCAAACACAACGCAGAGCATGATGCGGTGTTAAGTCAGGGCTTATCTGGGTTCCCGATCTGTCTGGCCCCAGTGCCGCTAGACATAGTGACTGTTCTTCCGATCGCTTATCTGCTGTAAATTGGTTACACTGAGAGCCCCACAGCAGTAGAAGTTTTTCGATAAGCAGAACTTTTATTTTTCGGGACTACATCTCAGCAATGAAATGGCTGATATATATATTTTTTAACACAATTTCCAGATGGAGAGATGATTTGTTTATCTGTAACTTGGTTCTTAATCTAGACCTGACTAAGCCAGCGTATTAAATTGTTTTTTATTAAAAAAAAGAAACCACAACGCTTCGAGCACAGAATAAGCAGAAAAAGGCTAAATTAGCTGAGAGAAAGGAAATAAATCAAAGAGGAAAGAAATCAAGGCAAGATCACAAATCCAGGAAATAGAGGATATCCCAGAATCAATAAAAAGCTATATGAACCAGCTCTAGGGAAAAAAGAGACGCACAGGTTACACCGTCACTAAGGAGTGTTCAGGACGGTTTTCTACTCTAAGGATGATGAATCCAGATGACTCAAGCACTGCCCCGGGTTCGGGGACTGGTTATGGCCGCATGTGTGATCCTGCACATACCGGCACACAGCCACTGGTCCTCCTCTCCACCAGCCCTCGTACATCGCCTAGCAACCCCCCCCCCCATCGCTAAGGGGAGCATGCATTCAGATGGAGACATCGCTCCCTGTGTGGCCCACCCCTGTGACGGAGGCAATAGCCCACTGCGTTGAATGGTCCGAAGCATCCTATATTTAGTGACCTTGCAGTGACCCCCAGTGGTATCACCCCACCAACCCTCCCACCAAACACAATCAACCCACGCACACACACACGCACACACACACGCACACGCACACACACACACGCACACACACACACACACACACGCACACACACACACGCGCGCACACACACACACGGACCGGGGGGGTGACTCACAGGGTGAAGTTCTCGGCGGGGTAGCAGCGGTTCCTCAGGAGCCCCGCCCACAGCTGCACCCCGATGATGCCGAAGATGAAGAAGACGAAGAAGCAGAGGAGCAGCACGTTGCCTAGCATGGGCAGCGTGTCCAGCAGCAGGTTGACCAGGATACGCATGCCTGCAGGAACACACACACATACACACACACATATACATGTCAACGTATGTACACCCGTATAGTTACACCCACACACACACATATATGAACATTAATATACACACACATTGAAACCCACCACCACACATATACATATATATACACACACACACACACACACACACACACCCCCCCCCACACACACACACACACACACACACACACAATTACACACACACACCTTATCTGAAAACAGTACACACATATTCACTCACACACAAACTCAGCCACACAGTCAAACTAACGCACTGATCTGCCTTTGTTCCACCTCCATTATCCGCAGACTCCCTCTCGGCCCATTGTCCATCGTCTCATTGAAACCCAATGAGTAGAGAGTAAACTCTGAAGGTACCGAACACAACAACTGCACTCAGAATGATGAAGAGACCAGCCAACCATTTTTGAAGTCCAGCATCTCCGAAAATACGGACAGGCACAGGTATTTTGTTTATTTCCCCTTGGGTCCAAACAAACAAAAGGCGGCGCGAAAGCTAAGGACGTACCTGTGGATCCTCAGTGTATCTTCAAAAGCCCACGACGAACCCATAAAGTAGGTGGGAAATCGAGTGTACTTTCCACCAAAAGTCTTTCAATGGGATGAATGTGTGACAAGAGATCCGCTCATATACTGTACAATTTCTCGAGAAACAAAAACTCACTTCTGAGATAAACAGAATTGTGGCTCCCACTTTTACTTCAGTGTACTAAAAAATATACACACACACACGCACACAATAGTATATAAACCCACCTGTAAAATAATATATACAATTATCTATTAACACAAACAAGCACACTGGAATACATAGTGAGGGGCTTGTGGCTGGTTAGCTCAACATGAAGCAGCTGCAGCTGGTTTATTCACTTTAAGGACATGTTCTTCCCGCTGAACGACCCACAGTCTCGTAGACATACATCACACTTCTAACACCCACAGGTATATACAGAGGGGAAACAACGTCACTGCTACACGCCAGCGAGGTGTCTTTTACCGGGCTCCTCCAGAGAACGACACAGGGTGGTGGTGTTGGAAGACCAGCTTGTTGTAAACGTTTGTAGATAATTATAAATGACCGGGGGCTCCATGTTTCCATGCAGGAGATCTCTCCCTGGGTGTGTGCACTGATGGCTGGTTTAACGTGTGCCTCAAGTGTGCAGTCCCTCCCAACCCCCAAGTCCCACTGCTTAAACCAGCCATCATCTAGAAACACTCCCCAGGAGGGTTGTGGAAAATATATGTACTTCAAAAGTAGATCGGACAGAGATACATGTTTATGGTGATTTACCATTGAGAATAGCCTAAACCCAATAATACAAAGCATGCAATATAACCCCCACGTTAACCACGCATAAATGTATGACATTACCAAAAGTGTGATTTCCAACATGTTTTTGTGTTGTTCTGTTCTTGTTTCAACTATGAGCCAGATTGTGAAAACAGATCCACCCACATGGACACGCACACAAAGACAACAAACTAGTCTCTTAGAATAAGATCGCCTTGCTTTGGCATTTCCATGCAACCTGCCAAACTACCATAATTAGCCAATCAATCCCTAATCCCTGTGTGTAATTATGATCAACGTCCCATTGCCTTGTGTCTGAACCCTGGGAACAGACAGGAACCGGGGTTAAAACCCATCTTTACGGCTAATGGGCCTTAGCGTTTAGCCGGATAATCGAGGCTAAGTGGACTGACAGTCCTTCATTCCCCCCAGCTCTCCCGCTCCCAGGGGCTGCCCGCTGGCTGACTGAGTGGTTGATGAGCTCCCTGGCTCGTCAGGCAACGCCTGGGACAGCCCTGAAGATGAACGAGGACCCCCCGCTACCTGCCTCAGGTAATTCACCTGAGAGAGGCATGAAGTTTCCCTTGGAAACACAGGCAAATAACTAAGTTCTATTGATGAATACATTGTGGAAGACTCCTGGCACGCACAATGAGTCAACCGGAGTGTACACAGGTAGCCAGATAGGTTGGTTCGACAGACAGGTGAGCCATCCAATTATTTCATTGGGGCCGATGAAATGATTGAACAGGCTTATTACAGGCCTGCCACGGCCACAGAGACCAGATCTTTTCCTGTTTTTCCTCAGAGAATTCAATTTATTGATTGATGTGGAGATGTAAGGAGATTTCAACTAATCCTGTTGTTGTGTGCTGCCTTATTGTTGTCCTTACCGTTGCCTGCAGATCCTGTGTTTTAGATGTTTTCATTTGTATAGCTTGTTTATTCATCTTAAAACCCTTGCTGTAAACCAAATTCCGTCTGGCGGGACAATGAAGATGGTGGAAGGTGGCCATATGGGTATAGATATATACAGGTGGCCCTGGGTATAGATCTTTACAGGTGGAGATTGGGTGGAGGTGGGAGATTGGGTGGTGAATTAAGACCTATACAGGTGGAGTTGGGTATCGCTCTATATAGTTGGAGGTGGGTTTAGATCTATAGAGTTGGAGGTCGGATGGAGATGGGTGTGGATCTACATCGGTGGAGGTGGCAATCTTTCGAGGACAACCTCAGACTCTCAGGGATCCTACACACCGCGAGCATCTGCTGCTGCCACAGCCGGCCACAGCCATAGTGTTGATGCGTGCGCTCGCCCGTGGTACTCGTTACTCTGGATCGCACAGGGCCAGGAATCTCTGTACAAACTCCATTGCGGCAAGGACCTGGAGAATTCATCCGTGGCTAACTCGACAAGGCCATCTGTCGCAGCGCGGCTGGCGGAGACGCTAATATCCCAACGGTTTCCGTATGAAAGCTAAAGGTTGCGTTACCTTAATGGGATTAATTTGATTAGAGCTGGGTACACTCGCCGCAGGTTGGTACGTGTTATGATAGACAATCACAGTGATGGAGTGAGGGTGAGCTGATGAGAGAGAGAGAGTTAGAGACAGAGATGGAGAGAGAGAGAGAGAGAGAGAGAGAGAGAGAGAGAGAGAGAGAGAGAGAGAGAGAGAGAAAGTAAGCGAGAGAGAGAGGGAGAGGGAGGGAGAGGTGGAGAGAGATGGATAGAGACACAGAGAGGGGGAGACGGAGGGGGGAAATAGCACGGAAGAAGAGACATTCAAATGAGAAAATTAGGAAAAATGAAA
>NC_082384.1:13920040-13987540 GCF_031168955.1 Gadus macrocephalus
CATCAGCACAACGCTAACAGCTAATGAAGCTGAACTGCTGAACTTGATTTACTGCATCCTCTCATCTTCATCATATAAACATGAGACCAGGGGCATCCAGAGGGCAATTAATGTTAACGTGAACAGGCAAATTATTTATAATGATACAAAAAGAAAAAACGTCTTTATATTCGTCTCTTCCTAGGGTTGCATTGGAGTTATCAACAGGAAAAGTTATATATATATATGATAAATACATTCTATACATCTATTTGGAGCATGGAAGGGCAGTTTTTGTGCTAATGGCAATATATGCACTCCTACAGAGATGTTTTGTAATTAAAAACCACCAGACGGCGTTACAGAACTATTCCCCCAAATAGTCCAGAGGTGAAATAAAAGTGAAGAAGAATAGAGGGAGTATCTCCCGGTAAGACAGAGCTTATCTTCCATGAAAGGATCTATAGCGCACGAGGAGATGTTAAGAGCCACCAGATGTGACAGATGGGGGGGGGGGGGGGGGGGGGAAAGGGAGAGGAGGAAGAGAAGAGAGGAGATGAAGTGGAGGAAGGATCAGCCCAGCAGTGTGTAGGAGATCATAAATACACTCAGACATAAATTGCGAAGACAAAGATGCCAAGAAAGAGAGATTGCAGAAGACAAGATAAAAAAAATTAGAGTGAAAGTGGAAGAGGCAGGAAGGGTCCCTGAGAATTTAATTCATCCTTCATTCATTGAATCACCAAAGGTGGTGTAGATAAGATTGAACAGCTATTATTTGAGGGTAATTGGTTTGAAATAGCGAACCATGCGATAGATATGATTGAAAGGCACTCTGAGAATAACTGTTTGGAGAGGACTGCACCTGCCTCTGTAAGGGACATTACAGATGTTTGACCGCTCACTGCTCATTTCTGATCCATTAGGGCATATCTTTCCTTTCTCTGGTTTAGGGAATACATCTTGCCAAATATCCACAGGTGTGTGGATATGTGTAGTAAATATTTACTTGGTTGTTTGGTTTAAAAAACTCTCTCTCTTTTTTTCAACTCTTGAATCTTACCTGCAGCAAATTTAAAGGCTAAACACATTGGAACCAGATGGTTCCTTGTGTGAGGAACAAATCCAGACAATTCAAATGAAATGTTTTAAACAAAGACTTCGTTTTTTGTTTGTTATTTATTCAGGTTCAACTTTAACGTTTATTTGGAACATAAATGGTAATGCACGACACAGACAACCACTTGTGATATACTCTTCATCAATTATAATAAAAAATATAATTAAAAACAAAACAAATATGTAGTACTTCAATTAAACACATCTTGTCACGGCCAGCTGAATGGAACATGCTGCAACATGAAATTGTCCACTTTCATCTGAGTCTCGAATTCATCATGAAGTGCACAAAAAGGTAATGGAACGGAGATGGAAAATAAATGAATCTGACAAGATTTCACAGCAAGACACAGACATTGCTGTGATGGAGAGCAGTCCATTGCTGATCCTTAAACTGACCTGCCATCTAAAACCGTGGCACACAAATACAAATGAAACAGATGGAAGGGAAATGAACACAGAAAACTCAAAGATATGACCACGGGTCACGACAATATATTGGGATGTATGATTGCGAGAAGAAGATCGTCATGAGAAAGTTTCAAACAACAGCGGGTTATCTTTATTATAGACTTGCTGAGCTAACGGAATAACGGAGGATCCAGGCAGAGCTGTCACGGCAAAGACGAGGACCAAGGAACCTTGAAGACAAGGTTCTGGTGAGTGCTCAGCCACCATGAGGTCACAGTAGTCCACCGCTAACTTATTCTCTGTTCTGTTCTCTGTTCTTCCTTCAGCAAGCCAAGCGTGCGGCTGGACACAAAACCACAGTGTCCCACACGGACAAAAACAAACCCCTTGAGAGTGGTCCAACACAATCACCATACCAGGCTGCAGTGTCTTGGTACTCCTACCAAGACACCGCAGCCTGGTATGTTGATTGTGCACATGGTAAACATGAACAGGCAAATTATGTAAAATTATACAAAAAAAAAAATTATATATCCACTTCTTTATATCTATCTCTTCCTAGGGTTGCATTGGAGTTATAGGCAGGAAAAAATATTATATATTATATATATAGGATAATACATTATATACTACTGAGAGCTACTGGACTGGCCCCTACCATATTCTTTTACACTGGATTCCAGTTGTGGAATAGCCTTACTGTAGAGATTAAGCTTTTCCAGTCCAAACAGGCATTCCAAGCTACACGTATACCAATTTACAGGAAATATGGTCGGTAGGGAAAGGTTAAAGATACGTTGACTGATTTGCAGATACTGACTTATTTATAGGGACACTGACAAACAAACGATTAACTAGTAGGGAATCGTTTAGCATTGTTCTCTTTCAATGAATTTGCTGTTATTTTGTCTTTGTTGGTTTTTTACAGGGAGGAACCAATTTGAAATAGTGCACGGTTGATTTGATATGATATCCTCTGGGCCTCAGTACTTTTCCTCCAAAATACATGCAGTCAAAGTTTGTGGAAAGTTATGATCTTGAGAAGGTCGTGAGCTCGGCCGCTCCTTCTAAAACCCTGCCTCGGTCTGGAGCCGCCTCACATCACTGAACCGTGTGTTGGACTTTAGGGGAGCGGAAACGGCAGTATCCTCTCTACCGTACCGCTAAAGCATCACCAACCTGCCTACAAGACGTACTCAACCACCTACCTCAGACCAAGTGAACCGTCTGTCTGTCCGTCTCTCTCACTATCAATCACTCACTCAGCCTTCCTTTCTTCCTTCCTCCCTCCCTCTCATCTGCACTACAGGGACCAACTCCTCAACACTGTGACATGATGTCATTTGAAGGGAAACAGGGAGTCAACACGAACAGTTGGTCTCCTGCCAACGCGGAACGTTGACACGTGTGATCTAACATGTCAGGTTGGTTTCCAGGTGTGCTTCAGGAGAGAGGAAGCGGGATACTGGCCAAACAGATGATATAACCCTGATAGGGTCATTAGGGTCGTAGGAAGCAGATGGAAATAGAGGGAACAGTGAGTAGTATCGGAAGTGATGAGGTGTTCAAGAGCTTGTGTGTGTGTGTGTGTGTGTGTGTGTGTGTGTGTGTGTGTGTGTGTGTGTGTGTGTGTGTGTGTGTGTGTGTGTGTGTGTGTGTGTGTGTGTGTGTGTGTGTGTGTGTGTGTGTGTGTGCGCGCTCGCCAGAAAGAGATAACTGGATAAATGCTGAACATGACAAGACTGATACAGAAACAGCTCTCGTTCCTACGGGAAGTCATTTAGGACAACAACAACGGAACACGTTCCCCCCCCCCCCACACACACACACACACACACACACACACACACGTCTGGACGCTCACGTGCAGGCACATTGTGAGACTCTGGGCTGTCAGGCGATTGTTTTAACGTGAACTATGACGCATTTATATAGCTCTGAGAAACACACAGAAACAGCAGAGGCACTCACACAAACGCACAGCAGTCGCAACCGAAAATTGCGTCTCCGCACAGAAAGCTCAACTAATAATAGTCAGACAGAGACCCTTTACCAAACCCTGTCATGAATATTTCAAGGGAGAATTTTTCTCTCGCTCTCCCTCTCTGCTTCTTCCTTTCCTGCACAGCTATTCCTGCCGTTTTCTTACTGCATATCTTTCAATCGTTGACTTTGTTTTGTCAATTTCTCTCTCACTCTTGCTCTCTCTCACTCTTGCTCTCAATCTCTCTCTCTCTATCTTGTTCTCTCCCTCTCTCTTTTTGCTCTCTCTCTAGGGCACCTTCTGTCTCTCAACCTTTCTCCCTAGCTTCTTTGTTGGTGGATTGAACGTGACAAATGTTTGTGGGATTGGCCTCGGGAAGCAGGGAGAGAGAGAGAGAGAGAGAGAGAGAGAGAGAGAGAGAGAGAGAGAGAGAGAGAGAGAGAGAGAGAGAGAGAGAGAGAGAGAGAGAGAGAGAGAGAGAGAGAGAGAGAGAGAGAGAGTGCCAGAGAGAGAGTGCCAGAGAGAGAGTGAGAGTGTGAGAGTGAGAGAGAGAAAGGCAGACAGAGTGAGCAAGAGGAAAACAGTAAGAGAGAGAGACATAGAGATGGAGCAAGACAAAAAGAGAGAAGGAGGGAGAGAGGGAGGGAGGGAGGAAGGGAGAGAGAGAGAGAGAGAGGCAGGAAGATGATAGAGAGAGGTAGACTGCAACAGAGCTTCCATCTCAGCAGGGGGGATACAGCTTTATCCTGCTGTCAAATAAAACCCAAAATGTCTCCCATGGTTATTTATGTCTCTTCCCTCAACGGATCTAAACGCTTTTGAGAGCCCAAGGGCTGTGCGATTTACTATCAGCTGAATAAAGTTAGGAATACAAAGGCATAGAGCAGGGATGTATAGAACACACGCAAAATGATATCCGTCCAGACACCTGATCAGCACAACGAGCTGTTTACATTCAGTTACCTTGAGCAGCAGGATTTAGATGCTCACCATGGAGACAATATATATTGTGGTGACCACAGGTACGTTGCCCACCTGGGCTCATAGGCGGCTTAAATGTCAGACCCGGAGCCAACTCTGTTAATTGTGATAAGGATCCACAAAGCTCTATAACAGCCTAGTACCGAAGCATAAGACCCTAATAGAGCCGGATAAACCAGTTAGCTAACGAGTAGCACCAGGACACTTATTTAATACCATCCGTTCTGGCCAACGTCATTTTGGAGTACAGGGTATGAATTATTAAGAGAAGATTAATGAGTGGAATATATCTTTTGTCTCAAGCTCTGCAAGGCTGAAGGCACACATACACACACACACACATATACTAATGATAAGGCTCACCCCGAGAGAAACAAACATGATATGCACAGAAAATGCAATTTACCCTCTACACACACACACACACACACACACACACACACACACACACACACACACACACACACACACACACACACACACACACACACACACACACACACACACACACACACACACACACACACATCCTACTCAATCTCCTTGACCATCTTCACAGCTGAGAGCCCATGCATGGAATATCTCTCTCTCTTTCTCTGCCCCCTAGTATATACATACTACACAAATATATATACGCACATAAAGGAAAGCTGTACAGTAGCACCAGGCCAATGGGGCTTCCTCTGTAATGAGTACATTTGAAATGCAGATGAAGATTGAGACACAACAGCTGCGATCGACCACCAGCTGCCTGCAGAGACGGATCGTCCTTTAACACACAGGGGACGTGGGGGCACACACAGGGGGACACCCACGAGACCCACACACATGCCTGGCAGCCTTTCGCACGCAGCTTTGGGTTATGGCAAAAAGTATCAAACCGATTTTGCTCGTGCAGGAGCATTGCCATGCCAACACAGTTCAAAATGAATGGTGTCCACCGGCTCTTTCTCCTCCCTCCCTCCTCTCCTTGGCTTGGCGAGGCATGCGGTACGTCAGAGGGGGCAGGGGGAGCAGGCCAGGCGTATGTCCTGCCCACACACAGTCCGACCGCACCGTAAGCATCAGGAGGTGGCGGCGCCCCGGACCCGCCCACACGCAGCCCGCTGCGGGAGCACTGGGTAACATGCTGAGGGTGGGAGTGTGTGAGGCAGTGTGTGAGGATCTAAAGCAGAGTTCCCTCTCTCTCACTTCAATTCTTATATACATATATATATATATATATATTGATTTAGGAGTATGTATTAGCGCTTTCAATTAAACAAACAAGCCATTTAGGCAATAACCCAAGTATATCTATCTATCTATATATAAATAGATAGATATAGATAGAAATATATGACCTATGTCCTTGATGTCTGCTGGACTGCAGTATTTTTCACACACACACACACACACACACACACACACACACACACACACACACACACACACACACACACACACACACACACACACACACACACACACACACACACACACACACACACACACACACACACGTGTTCAAAAAACATAGTGAGATAAAATCATGCAGAGTTTCACCACACGTACGCTTGCATGTTCAAACAGTTGCAAATGACCGTGTTAAGCACCAGGGTACGACCACGTGACGGATAAAGACGCCGGTGCATGCAGATGCCGCGCATGTGGAAACCTGCTGCTGCAGCCGCAGCCGCGACAGGGTTCCTGTTTAATTGATGTTCCCAGGGGGCCGGATGTCTCCCATGTCCTGCTGTCCAGTTACATGAAACCCCCCCCAGTGGCTTCAGCAGGAAGACTTCAAACAGCCCACACACACACCCACCCACCTATGCACACACACACACACACACACACACACACACACACACACACACACACACACATAAACCCTCCCTCCCCAACCATCCAACACCTACCCTCCCACACACACACACACACACACACACACACACACACACACACACACACACACACACACACACACACACACACACACACACACACACACACACACACACACACACACACACTAATGAAGGGGATAAGATGCGTGAGCGGGATGCTGACCTATCCATGATACGTAGAAGAATCCCAGCAGTGTCTCTTCATGTACTATTCACAAGGAATCTTATTTTTTTATCCTTTCTGTGTTATATCATTGATTAATCAGAGTGGCTGGTTCGGTTTTTTTCCCCAGCAGTGTCCTTTTGTCTGCAGGGAAATTTGTGGGTGATAGATTTTTCAATTTGGTTTTTTTTCGGGCACTTCTGAAAGATTGTGTTCGTGTCAAAAGAAGACCCATTCAACAGCAAATACGATTGACTGCGATGGTTTATAAAAGAAGGATAAAAAACGTGCAGGATTTGTGTTCTTCACTCACACAATTACATTGAGAAATAGATAGAAAGACAGATACACTTTATTGATCCCGCGGGGCGAAATTAATTTGCCACCGCACAAAAGGAGCACAAAAAAAAAAAAAGACATAGCTTTACATCAAAACAGTACCCCCATTTGTGGCAGGTCCATTTACTTAATAGGGTCTTGGGCAGAATCGGTACAACAAAGTGATATTGACTTTTTAATTAAGTAAAAGGTTTTATAGTGAAGCCATGATAGACTGTGATATTGGTTTTCTCACCAAGACCGGTTTAATCCTCTATACCAGTGCTTGACTTCATGGTTTTACATGCCAACGTGTAGTTAAATGGTTGGAGATGCTACGGCGGCGGCCAAGTTTGGCTACCCCGGTGACATAGAAACCCACAGGGAGGATATCCGAGGCAGAGGCAGAAGTTCAGCTTAACATGCAAAGTACTTTAAAATACAAAGTACACAACCTGGAATAGCTTTAGTAGTAGAAAGAAACCTACATGAACATGCAGAGAACATCCTTACTCCAAACAGACAGGCCCCTGCAGGGTTTGAACCCACATCCATCTCACATGGAGGCAGCAGTGCTAACCACCTAGCCCCTGGCTATCACTAGCGACAGAGAAATAGGAAGAATGTACTTTAATTATTTAATTGGTTTCATTTATTAAATCTGAATCCCAACCATATCAGATTCTCATGCCCAAACTTCCCAGGAGCGGCGAACAAGCCCTGATCTACAGTTCCCTTTCACAATTACACCGTGTGACACAAACAGGGTAAAGTGAGTGATCCACCGACTCTCTGTGTTTTTATATAACACACACTGTGTTTTCCAGCAACACGATTAAATATAGTCGAAGATGTCCAACGTTCAGGGCGCAGGGAAGACATCTCCACAGACCCCCTTCACCTAATAACGGTCAACAGTACTTCAAAATCGTGGAAAAAATGAATTCAGCATCACTAGACTACCTTTTCCTTCGCTGAAAATTGCAGTCCAAGGAAATAGCGACACAATAGGCTATCGAATTCACAGTAAATTCAATTCCAACAGGATGTTGTTACATTTACGAGCATGAACAGAACGCTTTCAGAAATCCAACAAATCTGACTGGATAGTCCAGCGTGGTGGAACGGTCTGGGTTTGAACCCTGATATCCGCAGCCTATCCCTGAGCAAGATCCCTAAACCCTACCTGCTCCTTAACGACATGTGTTTGGAAGCTGTACTGACCGCGAGGTACCAGAGAGTCACTATCCGCAGGAGAGTGGAGATAAAGTCGAAGTTCACCAACACCACACCTATACCAAACCTGGAGGTAAGGTGAGGTAAGGTGAAGCACACCAAGGGCCTCATTGCCGTTTGGGGCTACGCAGCGCCCACCCCTCACCCCCAACGTCTTGAGCCTCAACCTTGGTTCATTTTACATCCTCTGCGGCCGTGGGGCCTGGCTCGCTGCCCTCTGGCTGCTGACGGTGGTTGATTTGTTTCAGCTGAACCGAGGTCCCCAGCATTGGGTACCGGTATAGACTGTGAGTGTGTCCCTGTTTTCAGGGTGAAGTGGGGACATCTGCGACATGATGAGGACCAGATCATGCCGGGGTTCTGTCTCCTCTCTCATTGTACACATGCACAATATTCATTTCTATTCCAGACTATCGTTATTTCATACGGGAACTGCGGGAAAGAACGCGGGCAGAACAAAGGAACAAATACAAATAGATATTCAGCAAGTGTCTTCTGTGGTGCTAGGTGTGTCTGAAAAGATTGAACTCCAGCCTCAGGCGCTTATACGTGTGTTCAAACCGCCAGCTACGAATTGCACAACAGTAGATCAAAACATATACACACACAAAAAATATATAAACAAACGCTACACTACAAGAAGTGATTACTAGCTTATGCATTATTACAAATGTAGTATTGTCATGGAATTATTACTAATTAATTTAACAATGGAATACTTGCAGCGGAGCCAGATAGCTAATGTGTGTGCACTGGCTGAGAGCCATTTGTGATGTGCATGATGAGTGACACAGGAGCAGTGTGTGATGTGCACGGGGAGTGACACAGGAGCAGTGTGTGATGTGCACGGGGAGTGTCACAGGAGCAGTGTGTGATGTGCACGGGGAGTGTCACAGGAGCAGTGTGTGATGGGGACACAGGGGAGTGACACAGGAGCAGTGTGTGATGGGGACACAGGGGAGTGACACAGGAGCAGTGTGTGATGGGGACACAGGGGAGTGACACAGGAGCAGTGTGTGATGTGCACGGGGAGTGACACAGGAGCAGTGTGTGATGTGCATGGGGAGTGACACAGGAGCAGTGTTTGATGTGCACGGGGACACAGAAAAGGCCTTGGTGATTAGGGCCTAGAGGATCTGGGGATGCTGTCAGGCCGTCGCATGGCATTCTGGGATGTGATGCTGCAAGGCGGTAAATTGGGGATGAAAGCTAAAAGAAAGCTGTGATGAACTCCTGATGGCTTCTGCAATCATGGATGATTAGGAATGAGGGGGAAGCCCCTGTGTGTGTGTGTGTGTGTGTGTGTGTGTGTGTGTGTGTGCGTGTGCGTGTGCGTGTATGTGTGTGTGTGTGTGTGTGTGTGTGTGTGTGTGAGTGCGTGCGTGTGTGTGCACATGAAACCCACCTGTGTATGCACATGTATAAGCCCAAAATCCTATTTATGTACACAATAAGCAAGCTAGAGTGCTACCGAGAATTTAAAATTATTCCCAAATTACGCCCAGTATCGCAACCAAAATAGATTCTTCTGAACAGCAGCGTAACGGTTATCACAGGTCAAATAGAGCCAGGGACTAAAGTGAAATCACAAAAATCATTGTTCTATTCATATTATGGTTTTGCAGTGATTCAGTTTGGCATTGCTGTCTGCTATATCACACATCGCTCATTGAGATGCCCTCCAACTCTCTGAGACAGTGATTCTCACCCAGGGGCACGCCTACCCTAGGGGCACGCCTACCCTAGGGGCACGCCTACCCTAGGGGCCTGTTTCTCAAATGGGGGTGCTTTGAAGGGCTGCAGGGGGTACGAGAAACACTTAGTCACACTGGGCTCGTTTTTTGTTTTAATGTAGTGCCGAACATCTTCTTTTGAAAATGTGTTGAAATTGATTACCCCTTCATTAAATTAAGTTAATTAATTAGATCTGTTATTTCGGAAGTTCGGAAAATCTTTCTAACGATGATAAAAACCGAACTGGGAAGCACTTTATAATGACTGCAACTTTGAAGCATTAATAAAGAAGCAGGAAGTAGTGAAATCAACATGCAAAAAGCATTGCTCCTTAATGAATTCGTAAAAGATAATCAGTTTTGCATAATTATTACAATAATAAGATAATGGTATCAAGCGTAAGTGATGATATTACAAACTATTAACAGTGTGCTAATAAAGCTTTGTAAACTCTTACAGGTCCCATGGCATAAAATCTCACTTTATGAGGTTTTCTAACGTAAATATGAATTCCCCTCACCTGCCTATCGTCCCCCAGTGGCTAATTCTTTGCGTTTGGTGTAAAACGAGCACTTGGTATCCTGCTTGCCTTTAAAAAAATGGAAGCTCAGACGTGCTGATTTGGAATGTGGCCCAATATGTCGTCATAAGGGGCCAAGTTACCTCCCCTTTCTCTACCTTTCCTGCCCAAAGAATTTGGCCCGCCAATGAGACAATGGGCTCTATTTTAACGGTCTGAAAAGCAAGTGAGAAGCGCCAAACGCAAGTTGCTTTGTGGGCGGTTTTATGCCGATGTTGCTATTATACCGGCGGATAAATGACTCTTACGCCTGACTCAAATCTAAAAAGGGTTGCCCTGAACTATCCTTATTACCTGTAGGTGTGGTTTGGGTGTAAAGTGCAATAAACCAATGAGAGTGCCTTCTCCCATCCCCTTTAAGAGCCATGAGTGCAATTGAACCTGACAAATTTAGATTTTTACAGCACGTTTGCCATCTCCGATGAGACAGATGCATTGCATGACCACATGAATTTCAAACTTCAAATGGCCAACTAATATGGCCTAATTCACACATGGAACAGCATTTTCTTCTTCAACTTCAGAAATACTGATGTGCGGTCCTGTGGCCGCAACTCTGGGTCTATTTAATGATGTGCAGCAATACATTAAACAACATTGTTTCTTACCAGTATTGTATACAATATCGTTATTGACTTGTGTTCCTAATATGCATGTGTCCCCCCGTTAATATACATTGCCATGAAAAGTATTATGCTACACGTGTTTAGTTTGCGTGTGCTTAAACAGATGGAGGCACACGCGCGCGCCCGCATTCATTCATTCCTTTTAACACTCACTCACGGTAAACAATGTTTTCTCACAATCAAATACTCATCAATCCTAAAAGTTATGGGGTGTACACGATGATGTGTGTGCTGTACGGTGTTTGCAGGTGCATTGATTTAAATACAACTTATAACCGCTCTATAAGCTGTTCTTTCCCAAATAATTTGACCAACGTTATCATTTACCCTAAAACAAGATTTTTTTTGGAAGGCTGGGATATAGCCTCAAGTTTATTATTGGGGGTCCGAGCAGCGAAGCTCAATATTAATAATGATGCTAAATGATAACAGTATTATATTATTTACTAGGTCACTAGTATATAAATAATGATGCTAAATGATAATAGTATTATACTAGTTCCTAGGCCAATAAAATATTAACCAAGCTGCTAAATGATAATAGTGTAATATTAGCTCCTCGTCCAACTCAACAGACCGTTGTGGGACAGGTTAGCAAGCATTTAAAAACCAAGATGGCCGCTAGGTGAATAAGGTTAACAAGGAGGGAAATCACTGAAGTGTGTGCTATAGGAAGACTTACCCGGCCATGACGATGAAGAAGTCCAAGCGGTTCCATGTGTCACCCAGGTAACAGCGACGACCCAGAATCCCCAGTGCCAGCATCTTCACCACCATCTCCAGCGCAAAGAAGATGTAGATGAACGCATCGAAGGCCTGGGAAAAAGAGAGAGGCTTTGACTTTTTTCAGACATGTCATAAAGAATCATAATCAATAACTTCCTTTTTTGCTAAATCAAACGAAACAAACAAAAAGAAAAAGAAAGAAGAAACAAAAAAACAATCTGAAACATGCAGTAAAAAAGAGAAAAAAGATAAGAACATTGATTTGAAATGATCTTCGATTGGGACCGATTACCTAATTTAGCTCTGACTGTACTTTGCAGCTTCCTAATGCTGTAATGCTTCTGCATTTTTGTGGCATTTTTGAAAGCCGCAGTAGAGGACATCAGAAACAAATAAGTCAGGGAAAAAATATTCAATGCTTATTTTACACTGACCCTTTGGGTCATCCAGGAATGAACTCAGTCTAGCAATGGAATACAACTTCTACTCGCCCTTCTGAAAAAGCTGCTCCAGAACATCTACACTTTCCCCAACTACAGGTTGCAGCACATTCTCCATGATAACAAGTCCTTCCTCAATCAATTTATCCACATGGGTGGTTTCAGACAGGCTGAACAACAATTGCTTTGTTCATGAGGGAGGCAGATTGGCTGTTCTTCCCACCAACGACTCTGCATATCGCTAATAGAACATCATCTACCAATACCGAGGCATCCAGTATGCACCTGCGCCATGCCTGACAGTGAGTCGGGGCTTGGTGGAAACACCTGGTAGCCATCCTACCTCATGGCAAATGTTTGTTTGCAGTAAAACTGCTGGTGGCGCTGCCTCAAGCCGGTCAAAGTCGGCAAAGAGAGAGAGAAAGAGAGAAAGAGAAAGGGATAGAGAGAGGGGACTGAGAGAGAGGGAGAGAGAAAGAGGAAGAGAGAGAGAGAGAGAGAGAGAGAGAGAGAGAGAGAGAGAGAGAGAGAGAGAGAGAGAGAGAGAGAGAGAGAGAGAGAGAGAGAGAGAGAAAGGGAGGAGAGATGAAGAACCGAAATATGGGGTGTGAAAAGCAATGTTTTAAACCCCTGCATATTCTTTCCCACATTTGGTTCTTGCTGAAAGGGCATTTCATAGGGTTTCAAGTTGTGCTTGTGTTCTGTTGCGGTTGTACTCCTATGAGGATAACTTGGCAATGTAAAATGTCAGCAGTGCCAATGAACTGACGAATGAGATTGGAGAGAGTGAGCGAGACAAAAAAATGACTTGACAAGCCCGTTTTTGAAAAAAATATCCCCCGACCTCATGAAATCTCTCCTTTACTCTACTGCTCTTTTGTATGTCAATAGCCCTCTCATCTCTTCCAATGATCCCCCTGCTCGTCATCCTAGAAGAGACACCTTTCTTGAGCAGAGTTGACAAGACTGCAGAGAAACTCTTTCCACAAGCAAACAGAAGCCCCTTCAGGCTGTTTTTGTTAATGAAAATTAACGAAATAACAAAAAATATGTGTGTAAAAACAAAACTGATTGATTTTCTGAAAAAAAGAAAAACGTCTACAAAAAAGCTTTACAAAAAAATTATAACAAACTGAATGTCACGTCTCACCCTGCCTCTGAGGGTACTTTTTCATGGTTTAATTTTAGTGCTTCCTGTTACCTTTGTTACAACACATCTCCTGTCATTTCAGATACCTTTACTTCCTGCCCTTGTGTTTTCCGCCTATAGGATTGTCCTACCTTGCCTTGATTAGTTTCACATGATTTGATTTCCTGATCGCTAGACTGATTCCCTGTGTGCCAAAGCTTTATTCAGGCAAATACTTTTCCTGATTCTACTTTCTGCCTCTGTGTCGTGCGGTTAAGTCCTGAGTGTTTACACCAACCTGAAACAGCGTTGTCAGTTTGCAAAAACAAATTATAGAGAAAACATATTTAGTTTTTCTATTTGTCAATGTTTCTTGTGGATGGTTGTTGGAAGTGAAAACATATTTTTAATGGTAGGATTTTTTTGAGTTTTCATTACACAATAGAGCAACTGAAACATTTTAAGTTAGCTACGACCAGAGATGGGGACTCGAGATGGTGACTTGGACTCGAGTCGTACGCACAGTGACTTGAGGCTTGACATGAGACTTGTCCTCAAAAGACTTGAGACTGGGCTGGACCAGCTATTTGGAACTGGACTGGCAATTTTTTGAACATAGTTATGTATTTTTTTCCACTTTAATCTTTAGGAAATGTCTGAAGAGATGAATGTTATCCTTGCAAAAACATAATAAAAAGCTTTTAAATGAAAGAAAAAAATGTATTGGTATTAGATTGGGACTCGGATTGGTCCATCGAAAGATGTGTTGGTCAGAAAGGGTATCAATTATGAAATAGTGTGATTGGTACAACGCTTCTACACCCATAAGAGACTCAAGACTTGACTCAGGCTTGTGACCAAAGACTTGTAACTTGAGTTGGGCTAGTGACCAAAGACTTGAGACCTGACTAAGGCTTGTTACCAAAGACTTGAGATTTGACTCAGGATTGTGACCAAAGACTTGACTTGGGTTAGTGAACTAAGACTTGAGACTTGAGTGGGACTACTGACCAAAGACTTGAGACTTGACTTGAGACCGAAGACTTAAGATTTGCAAAACAACTTAATATACTGACAAGGAATCCATTTTTTTCTTTTGTTCTCGGGTTTGATTTCCTGCCATGTTTAAATCATAAATGGCAAGTGTTAGTCCTTCGCTCCCATCCAGCCCAACACAGATTGATTATCTAAGGTCCCTTACCCTCTCCCACAATTTACTAATCCCTTACCCCTCATCCCCAGTGCTCACCCCCTCTCCCCTAACCCTCCCAGTACTCACCCCCTCTCCCCTAACCCTCCCAGTCCTCACCCCCTCTCCCCTAACCCTCCCAGTGCTCGCCCCCTCTTAGAATTCCCAGACGGCAGGGTCTGTCAAAACAACGTCAAGCTTATAAAAAAATCTAAAATGCAATTACCCCCCCCCACCCCCACCTCCAAACATACACATGCTAAGATGCATATACATTCTCACACATGCAAATACCCCCCCACACACGGCATGCTCCCTTCCTCCACAACCACCCTCACAGCCAAGAAACCATGCATCGTCTCTCTCTCTCTCTCTCTCTCTCTCTCTCTCTCTCTCTCTCTCTCTCTCTCTCTCTCTCTCTCTCTCTCTCTCTCTCTCTCTCTCTCTCTCTCTCTCTCTCTCTCTCTCTCTCTCTCTCTCTCTCTCCCTCCCTCTTCCTCTCTTGGTATGGGATAGGGTATGGGATTTGCTTAGAGATGCCACAAACTGAGATTTGAACCCAAGGTCTCCTGTTTCCCAGACAAGGGCTGTTTTGACCAGCTACGCCATGCACAGCTCAAACCATTCCCCTCTGCCCTCTTGTTCTCTTTCTAAATCTTTATTTCAAACCTCTTCGTTCCCGCTGTTGACTTGTTTACTCTAAAGTGTCGCTTAATTGAAAATGATTGGTTTAGGCATTAATCAGACGTGTTCCACATCAACTCAACTCCAGCCCTCCCCCCTCTTCAATCAGCCCCCTGCTCCAAGCATGGTATTAATTTAGCGGCTAATTACAAGACGATAGAAAACACAACGCCAACAACAGAAAAACAAACAGAGCCCAAACAATCAGAGTTGTCGCCATTACACTTGGGGCTGTTCCCACTGGTGCGACGGGACCGGGAGGAAGATTACCCAGCATTCCCTGCTCCGACCTATCATGAGGAGTTGATGTGTTCGTCACAGCCTGTGATTTGAATTTCATTTCATTTTTAAGGAGGAGCACTGTAGGCGGCCTGATGTGGAAATTAAAATGGCCACTGCTGTGAGGCTTTGTCTTTGGCTCACAGAGAAAGCCGCCCCCCGCTCCCCCGTTATGGTAATTTGTCCAGAATGTGTTTGGAGATGCAGACTGTAACCTTCATCAGCATGGAATGACAACAGGCGATCTCCGTGTAAAGTTCACGCACCTCTGGGATTTGAAAATAAACGCCCCACAAATGCCAAAAGATGCATTTTCTGACATTTCTACACCCTCTATTTTCCCTCCAATATTTCTCCCTCCCCTTCTCCTATCAGTTTGGTTGTTTTTCACTCCCAAGCCTGCTACGATTTTCATCATATTTCCCATTATTCTCCTCCCAAAATCTTTGTCCTTTGAAATAGAAAGTAGGGGTAGCTGGGAGGAAGGCTTTATAAGAAGGCAATGCTTTTGATCGTTGCTGCTTCAATATGATTATTTCACAAATGCGTATGCGTGTTTGCCTGTGTGTCGAGGGGGGAGGCTGTGTCATTACGCACCAGCATGGATGCACCAAATGTTTGCTAATGCCCCCCCGTGTGTGTGTGTGTGTGTGTGTGCGTGCATGCTTGCGCGCGCACGCGTGCGTGTGTGTGTGTGTGCGAATGGATGCTTTCTAGGAGATAGTTTGATAGACTCGGATGGACCCTGAGAGACGCTGAGAGACTCTGAGCAACTCTGAGGGAATCGCAGAGACTCCCAGCGACTCAGAGACTATGAGAGACTCCCAGAGAGTCTGAGAGCTTATGGATCGCCAGAGCGCAGGAGAGTTCCAACAGTTCTCTGCTCCTTCAGGCCCCGCCAGGGAAATGTAAGGGGAGATAGATTTCCTGAGAGCTGCGTGTATTGACCCACTGGGCACCGCAGCCCAGCAGATCCATGCTGCTATCTGGGGGAGGTGGGGTGGGTGTATCACTAGGATGGGTGTGGTGGTGGAGGGACCAGAGTCCACCACACCAGAGAGGGGGGTCCTCTTCTGGCTCTAAAGCCACCCCCTGTGGTGTGCCTGATCAATACACACTATGCACACATACAGAGTGTGCGTGTGTTTGTGTGTCTGTGTGTGTCTGTGTGTGTCTGTGTGTGTCTGTGTGTGTGTGGCTGCCTACCTGCAGAATCTTGCAGCGTTGTGAGTTGCAGTCGATGTTCTCGCAGGGCTGGTACATCCCCAACGTCACGCAGTTCAGCAGGATCACCATCATAGTGACACGCTCGAACCACGTACACAGCCTGGGCTAAGGAACATAAACTTCACATCTGGAATATATACACTACTGTATACAATACCACACATCTGGAATATATACTACTCTACTAAACAATACTACAGATCTGGAATATATCAAATATCAAAAATGTACAGTGGACTCTGGGAGGATTCACAGACAGTAATGTGAGGCCATTGAAAGCCATGATAGCGCCTTTCATGAACTCAAATACTTTGTAGTCCAAAGCGTCTTTGAGCAATCATTATTCATCGTGCCATAGACCCAGCACATGATAAGGACAGGTGGACCTGTGATCTAATCCTCTGTCAGACAGAAGGTTGTATTCTGCCCTCTTCAGACCCCTGATTAGAGCCTCTCCACGCTCACTGAAAGCAGCACTCGTTTGTGAAATCAGTTTGCAACTCCACTGATTGGAATTAGAAGCTTGTAGAAAGAGGGGAGAGAAGGAGAGAGATGCCTACTGTCGTATACCTTTATGTCTGGACAACCACGTCAGAATAGCCTAGGGGCTAGGGGCCTTGGACTCTCAACCATCATTGTGTTCATTCTTAAGCAAGCAACCTAACCCACGACCAACTCCTTAATGAGCTGAATCTAAAAGAGCTACTGGTCTACTGATCTACTGGTTGTTATCGACTAGTACTACTACCTTTTCCATCTTCCTCTCCTCTCCCCCTAACTCCCACAGCCTACTGTTTAGTAGCAGAGATCCGATCACATGTCAGAGGAAGCATAGCATGGCTAATCACAGGTTAGACATCAAGGAGTTAAACCACATTCAAGATTCGCTCTGGCACTCACACACACATGCAAGGACACACACACACACACACACACACACACACACACACACACTTGAAAGCACACATCCACACCCACATCCACAAACGTTCACATACACACACACACACACGTTCACAAACACGCACACACACACACACACACACACACACACACACACACACACACACACACACACACACACACACACACACACACACACACACACACACACACACACACGTTCACACACAGACACAGCCAAACAAACCCCACCACACACAAACATGTAAGCGCATACTCACACACATACACGCACGTGCACACACACACATTCACACACACATTCACACACACACAAACAAACAAACACACGTTCCCAAACCTCTCAGGTTGGTGGGGAGTGACCCATATACACAAACACAGACACACACACACACAAGCACAAACGCACGCGCACAAGTGCACAGATCCCCCCACATGTAAACATGAAGAGCACACAAAAGTATCAAACATTGAATCCTTTGTGTGGCTGACGGGGAGCGTTAATTCAAAGGGAGATATGCAGCAAGCAGCAGCGGCCCACAGGCTAGTCGGGGGGAGGCGTGGCTCAGGGGCGGAGTTCAGCCCGCTCTGTTCTCTAATGGAGGAGACGTTTTTCCTTCGGGAGCTCCAGCAGCCTCTCCGCACGGATGGGAGCACTGCTTCAGCTCTCGTCCACAACACGACAGCCCCCCCAACTACACCCAACCACCCACCCACCCACACACACACAAACAGTGTGTGTGTGTGTGTGTGTGTGTGTGTGTGTGTGTGTGTGTGTGTGTGTGTGTGTGTGTGTGTGGTTAGACACACACGCTGTCTAACCATTTCATTGACTGATCTGGGGCCGTATTCACAAAGGATTTTAGGGCTAAAAGTAGGTCCTAACTGGCGAATTTAGGAGTAACTCCTAAAAAATAATGGGCGTGTCACTCTTAAATTTAGGACTCCTAACTTTTTTCACTAAGAGCAATTCACAAAGTATTTTAGGACTAAAAGTAGCACCTAAGTCTAGGAGAGCTTAAAAGTCCTCAAGAGGACACCTAACTCAGTAAGACCTATTCACAAAGAATCGTAAATGCCTGCGAGACGAAATGTTAGGGTATTAAACTTGTTGTGGAGTTAATCGCAATGCAATAACATCCCCGACTAACAGGAATAATCCGATTAGTCCCGAAATAAAATGTTTGGCCACACTACGTTATTTAGCAACAGGTGAAATGCAACTTTTCAATGCCGACGATTTAAAAATATCGCAACCATCAGTCAGCCGTGCCATAAACTTTCCTTTGGACATTCAACAATTACACAGCGTGTAAAACACATCGTATTGGCTCTTTGACGCCTTTTATTCGTTGAATCCATATTTATTATTGTTTACTGATTTCTTCCATATATGCTAGAGCACACAAACATACACGAAATGTTATGGAGAGAGGAATTGGGCAGATGAAACGTCGGTTCATGTCCTCCCCGGCGAAATACGCCTCACCCCAGAGAGGGCAAGCACAGTCATTACTGTATGTGCCATTCTACACAACCTCTGCAAGCGGAGGAACATTCCACAGCCAGACGATGATGATGATGATGATGATGATGATGGCGATCAACATGACAATGAATTTGGCCGTGTGGAACCGAGTGGACCGGCATTTAGGGATCACTTTGAAAACACATTTTAGGTAAACACCTTGGCACAAATCAGTCAACACTTGTGTACTTCATAACATTTATTTTATTTTAAATTGTACGTATTTTTATTGTTTGCTTTCTCTCTCTCTTGAACGTGCAGGCTACAACGTCATTATCGTGGTCTGCACAAAATTGTCATCATGCGTGTATTCTGCTAACTGCACTATAACTACTTAATAGGAATTCATTTCTAGCCTAGGCTATTTCCTTGTTTTTCGGTGATTCAGTGGGCTCGTCTGAACAACCAATCACCGAACTGACTGCTTCTAAACTCGTGCACGAGAGTTGACGTAATCCTTAGCAACGGCGCGTCACTCTTAGCTCACTCTTTGTGAAGTATCCTTAGTAAGAGTAGGTCTCAGCGGCTTTGTGAATAACTTTTAAGAAAAAACTCCTACGTAAAATGTTTTAGCGCGAGTTAGGAGCACTCCTAGCGGTAAGATAAAATGCTTTGTGAATACGGCCCCTGAAATTTAAAACCTACAATTATGCAAGGTTCTCACAGGCAGGTGTGCCGACATGCACACACACACACACACACACACACACACACACACACACACACACACACACACACACACACACACACACACACACAGACACACACACACCCACACAGCCTCATTCTCTCTCACAAACACACACTGGCAACATGATGTTATATTTTTTCTGGTTTCTGCAGCTCTGCTCGACTAATGAGACAGATGCTGTGGCTGTCAATCAACCACAAACACAAACACACGCACCCTTTTCTAGCGTGGGCCTCAATTACGGCCATATTCTCCAGAAACAGAGTAAAACCAAGAGAGGGAGGAGAGAAATGGCGGGAGGAGAGGAGAGAAGAAGATTGGAGGAGTATACAAGAAGCAGGAGAAGCGGAGAAGGAGGAGAAAGGAGAGATGAACTGGAAGAGGGAGGATGAGGAGCGTGGAGCAGGAGAAGGTGGAGGAGGTGAATGCAGGTCAGAGCCGCAGCTCTCTGTTGTCAAAGTAATGAAGATGTCTTGTGAGGTAACACTGTGAGACCTCTGGGTCATCCCTCTTCCTCCCCCTCCTCCTATCCTCTTCTTCCCTCCTATCCAACTCCTCCTCTCTTCCTTGTCTACTCTCGTCCTCTTATTTCCTCATCATCCCTCCTTATATCCTTCTCCTTTGACAGCACACAGATGCTTAAACTACTACCCATTAAGACACTCATGCACATCAGACAAATACTATAATACTCCTGGTTAACACACTCATGATCTCTCTTGCACTTTATCTCTCCCCCACTCTCTTTCGCTCATTTTCTCTCTCTCTCCATTCTCTCTGTCTCTTGTTCTCTCCCAACTCCTGAAAAATGATGCAATTAGTAGCCAAGCCTTGGAGGTGGAGTCTCTCTCGCTCCCTGACACATATCTTATCCCTCTCTCTCTCTCTCTGTCTTTCTCTCTCTCTCGCTCTTTCTCTGCCTCACCCTCACCCTGTTTAATACATAGGGCAGACACTTAAGTAACAAACTAAAGTAATGGAAATCCTTCAATGAATGATTCATTCAATGCGGCCATGCCATATGCAGATAAAAGTTTTTTAATTATGTGTTAAGCTAGGAACTTGAATCCACAGAAAAGTATATGTGTGAGAGGTTTAATTATACTGATTATACAGACCTTATATAACCCTGCTCCAGTACTATAATTTATATAAATTACAATCAGGGGGAAATCAGTGATCCACTGTCTTCCACATTATGATTCAAGCTTCAAGCTTGGGTAACTATAGTGTTGTGGATGTAACGATTTATGTTGTGTATTTGTGAGTTTAAGGTGAAAGGCCAGGGGGCCTTCCAGTGGTCCGGTGTAACGCAGCATGTTGTGCCAACGAACACTAAACTGCCGCCCTAAAACAATGTCAGACGGACAGGGCGCCTCTGTTAAACAACACAAATTCCTTCCAAGTGTAGCTATGATGGTACAGAGAAAGAAAGTGTCTCTGTGGCGGGATTTGTTCGGCTCCCAACAGCTGGGGTCCAGAAGGAATCGTTGCCGCTCTCTCACTGAGAATCTGCCTCAGTCTCACTTCTCACTCCCGTCTCTCGCTCTCCCCTCTCTCTCCTCATCTTCCTCCCCTCCCCATTGATTCATTGAAAGATAATCGCAGGAGGGAAACGACCTGGGGGTCGCCATAGCAACTGATTTGGGTTACCCAGGAGAGCGATCGGAAGTATTAGGACGGACAGACGGACAGAGACAGAGACAGAGAAAGAGAGAGAGAGAGATTTGTGGAAGGGCAGAGAGGAACAGCTGGAAAAAAAACAGATGGATGGGGCGAGAGAGAAAGGCTTTTTAAAAGCGGTTCCTTCTTCATTCATGAGGGATCAACGGCTCAATTCACATCAAAGCTTTTATTTTGATGTTTAATGTTATTTGAATGCTTTTATTTTGAAGCCACAATGGCGGGTGTAATGGAGTTTCAGTGTTCCAAACATCTAAACACATCACATCTTCCATCTGTCACAGAACGCGTGATGTCAGAGGTATACTCTGAGGAAGTACTGCATGCTACATTTATACAGAACAAACAGATAGAAATAAGTTCTGTGATGAGAGCAATAAACGACAAACACAAACACCATGTGCACATGCAAACCCTACCACACACACACACACACACACACACACACGCGCGCGCTCGCACTCGCGCTTGGCTACCTTTATGCACACCCACAAATATATGGAATGCTGTCAGTTTTATTGGTTGTCTTGACAACGCCAACCCAGAGATGGGTGATCCCTAAATGTCTAAAATCAGGGCCAGTCCTAACCAATCACATCACAATGCGTGTCTGTGAGGGACAACGCATGCAACCTGCACAAGGTTTTCATGATTGCATTTCTGTACTTTCCTTATTCTTCTGTGTGATTGTGCTCCTTAGAATCACTGTGTGTGTGTGTGTGTGTGTGTGTGTGTGTGTGTGTGTGTGTGTGTGTGTGTGTGTGTGTGTGTGTGTGTGTGTGTGTGGCGATCCATCACTGAGTCATAGCCAAAACTGGTCTTGGAGTGTCGGCAAAATCATCTTTCATTACCTCAGTGAATCTCAGGTTTGTCAGTGATCACACACACACACACACACACACACACACACACACACACACACACACACACACACACACACACACACACACACACACACACACACACACACACACACACACACACACACACACACACACTGTGTATAGCACTACACAGGGTTCAGCTGCTCCGTCCACAGCAGCGCTAATAGCTTGTGGCTAAGGGCTAACTAGTGCGTAGCGTGGAGCAGATGGTGAGGACACGATGGGGTCCGACAGGAGGAGATGGCGTTCCAGTCGCTGAACACTTTCTCCACCTCCAACGGTGTCTGCAAGCACCGACGCCACAAGATCGGAGGGAGATAGATAGGGAAAGGGGCCAAGCTTTTTCAAGAGAGTGAAAAAGCACTGCAGTGTGCAGTTACCGATGGGATTTGGTCCCCCCAAGCAGATGCTGAGAGCCACACAGACACACGGTTACCCCGGGTATGTGGCCTGTTGAGGAACATCTGCTGGAGTCTGTTGCTGTCGCCATACAGTCTGCCCCTAGTCTCTCCCTTTCTTTCCGTCTTTCTTTTTTCTTTTCGCTAGATTTATTCTGTTACTCTTTCTTCGGGCAGGGGTCATAGCGGTCCTAGAGATGATGATGCTAGTGTTGGTGGAGGTGCTAGTATTGGTGGGATGGAGCTGGTGTTGGTGGTGCTGAAGGTGTTAATAGTGGTAGAATGGAGGTGTCTTAGGTGGAAGTGGAGGTGTTAGTAGTGATGGGATGGAGGCGTTAGTGGGGTGGGATGGAGGTGGTGTTGTTGGTGGAGGTGTTAGAAGGGACGTGACGGAGGTGGTGCTGGCGGTGATGGAGGTGTTAGTAGGGGAGGGATTGAGGTGGAATTGTTGGTGGTGGAGGTGTTAGAAGGGACGTGACGGAGGTGGTGCTGGCGGTGATGGAGGTGTTAGTAGGGGTAGGATGGAGGTGGTGGAGGTGGTGGTGGAGGTGTTAGTAGGGGTAGGATGGAGGTGGTGGAGGTGGTGGTGGAGGGGTTAGTAGGGGTAGGATGGAGGTGGTGGAGGTGGTGGTGGAGGTGTTAGTAGTGATAGGATGGAGGTGGTGTTGGTGGTGGAGGTGTTAGTAGGGGTAGGATGGAGGTGGTGGAGGTGGTGGTGGAGGTGTTAGTAGGGGTAGGATGGAGGCGGTGTTGGTGGTGGAGGTGTTAGTAGGGGTAGGATGGAGGTGGTGGAGGTGGTGGAGGTGTTAGTCGTGATGGTGATAATGATGATGACAATGATGATGCTGATGAGTATGAGGGTGGTCATGGTGATGAAATAGGTGATGTTGGTGGTGTCGTTGGGTTGCTGGAGGTGACAGTGGTGGAGGAGTTGTGTTGGAGGCGCAGGTAATGGCAGCGGTGGGTAACGGTGTCGGTGCTGATGATAGCGATGAGATAGCGGTGAGGTTCCTCCTCTCCGCCCACCCCCACTGTGTCGGGGCTATTTCTGGATCACTGTCAGGCTTGTGTAACCAGCAGCAGTAGCAGTGCGCTCACTGAAGAAAGGACACACAACACACACACACACACACACCTGTGAGATCCCACAGAACTGAACAAAATAGACCAGAACAGCATGGACTAGAATATAATGTAGTAGAATAGAATAGAGTTCATTAGAACAGAATGGGATATAATAGATTAGTTAACAGAGATAGAGAGAGATTGAGAGGGAAGCGATCAAGAGGGAGACTTGGAGAATATGTGTGTGACATATAAATGTGTAAATGTCAGCAGAGTGACAGCCAGGGTTCAGGGCTCAAGCAGACCAAACAGCTGTGTGGGTGATAATACAGATATACGGAGTACTATGACACTCCAATCCATTGCATTGAACTGGAGGAGTCTTACACCCAAGCACACGAGCACACACATGCACACAAGCACAAACATGTGAGCACACACGCATGCACTCACACTCTCACACACTCTCCCCTCATTTTCAATTTGAACTCTGCCCTCTTCTAGCCATCCATCCTTCCCTCCCTCGCTTCCTCCTCTCTCCTTCTCTCAGTGTCTCCCTCCTCCTTCTCTCCCAACCGCCCTTCCTTAGCTGCCTCCCTCCCCCATCTGACACTCATCAACCTGTTATGAATCACTCAAGCTCTTCTCTACTTCAAGCGCTTCCTCCTCGGTGACCTCTGAACCCTACAGGCGTTCAGTGTTCTATCAACAAACAGTCAGCACATATCTTTATGCCCTCAACAATGAAGCTCCATGATTATGGTAAGAATAATATTTGTAATAAGGAATCATTAAGAAACGCATATAAATAAATGATAAGATTGTATGATATTTGATATTCAATTGTATCCTTATACATCTCTCTCTCTCTCTCTCTCTCTCTCTCTCTCTCTCTCTCTCTCTCTCTCTCTCTCTCTCTCTCTCTCTCTCTCTCTCTCTCTCTCTCTCTCTCTCTCTCTCTCTCTTCAAAATGGCCTGTGTACCTCAGTACATATCTGGCAGAGACACATTGGGTGCGTAACTATCCATCGCATTTATGGGACCATTATTAAAAGTGTGTGGGGGTTCGCTGCTCTGACGAGTGTGGTTTCCATGGAAACAAGCGTGTTACTACCCCAAACAGGCATTATTGTAAGTGGAGGAATTATTGCTTGTGTTCGCCAACTTGAAGCATAAACCACCGGTCTTGAATTAAAGTAGAAACGGTGCCATTCAAGTTAGTTTTCCCATTATTGTTGCCAGTATTGTTTCCAAATCCTATCGGCTTCCAAGTCTATCCTGCAAAAACATCAACACCAATAATTCTGGTGCAACGCCAAACTAAGGGTACCCCTCCCTGATGGCCATGTTTCCTCAATCAACCAGATTGTCACTTTGTTGTGTTCTTTTGTTGTAATTACAGTAGCTTTGTTAGCGCTTTTATCTTGATGTTCAGCGGCGAGAAGACTCCCGGGATGTGGCATCCGGATGTTGTTAAAAACAGTTTAGCTATCAATCACACACCCACACACACACACACACACACACGCTAGTGTTTTGTCTCCAACATCCTGGCCTTGGTTTAAACTTCCTGTCATCGCCTATCTTGCTCTCTCTCTACCTCATCGCTCTCTTTCTATCTCCCCCTCTCTCTCCTCCCTATTTCTCTCGCCCTCTTTCTATCTTTCTTCGTCCCCCCCTCTATCTCCCCCAACCCCTTTCCTTCTCCTCCTCCTCCTCCTCCTCCTCCTCCTCCGGAGGCTGTTTTTAATCCATATACATGTTTTCTTTTCTTGTCGTGTTATCTAGGAGTGGAAAGATGTCTTGTGCTTTTGCACATGGGGTGTGTGTGTGTGTGTGCGTGTGCGTGTGCGTGTGTTTGATTGTGTGTGTTTGGAGAAATTCTGAATCTGTCAGCCTCTCTGTATTGCCTTCAGAGAGGCTTTCTTCATGTCTGTTTCATGCCTTCCTGTCTGTCTCTTTGTCTTGTCTGTTAGTCTATCAGTCTGTCCAGCTGTCTGCAATTGTGTCTGTAAGACCGCATGCCAATCTGTCTGTCTGCCTGTCTTAATGGAGGAGACAGAGAGGCAGAGAGGGAAGGATAGAGACAGAGAGGAAGGGACAGAGAGTGAAAAATGATAGAAACGGAGAAAGAATCTTTCACCCTGTCTGACGTATGTCTCACTGTCTTTATTTATTAAAAACAGAAGCGCCTTCAAAGTTCAGCTAGTTCAGGGAAATGGAGATGAGCAGTGATTTTAATTTAAACTTAACTTAAAGTTTGAGCCCGGAATATAACAGACACACACACAGACCCACACACACAGACCCACACACAAACAGTTCAGTCCACTTGAGTGCGGGGAGAGTTAGAATGGTGCGATCACCATGGTGACATTGCTGGGAGGGGTGGGTGGGGCAGCAGCAAAGAAAGGGATGAAAAGGAGATGGAGGTGGAGGAGGAAAACATCAGAGACATCACTAATGATATTAAAAGTACATTCAGTTGTACACACACACACACACACACACACACACACACACACACACACACACACACACACACACACACACACACACACACACACACATACCAACACGTCCACACCCTGCTGTGTTAATTACTTTCTCTCTGGTTCTTTGATGACCACAGTAACACACACACACACCCACATACATGCACACAAACATGGTATTCACACAGAAGCACACACAGTAGCCCAGACATAAACACCAACACACACACTCAGACACAAGCACACACATACTGATACACACACTGAGACACAAACACCTTCATCAGCCCCTCCCATACATACACACACACACACTCGCAACCCCCTTCTATACAAATTTCACCCCTAATCACCTCACACTGAGACAAACACAGTGACACACTCTCTCTCTCTCACACACACACACACACACACACACACACACACACACACACACACACACACACACACACACACACACACACACACACACACACACACACACACACACACACACACACACACACACAGGTGCTCTCCCCTGGCTGGAAGCTGTGATTTATTTCGGCACCAGCAGACCCAGTAGGGGACACGAGACTGACGGTAACATGTATTGGCAGCCAGACCTGTAATAACCAGCACCAGCCACAGGGGGCAGTAGGAGGCACCAGGGGGGATCTGTCAGGGAAATTGAGGCTGCTAGTGTTCTGACCTCTCGCTCACAGTGGGTGTTTGTACGGAAAATAACCAGCGAGATGGTTACCTTCAGGAGTGGGCAGCTTGTTTTTGGATTTAATAATGAACACTCAATGAAAACAGGGACACATTTCACAGAACAATTTTAGCATGTAGAATGCAAGTTAGAAAAGATACGTTAGTCATTCCTGCTACTCTCATCAGGGTAGCGTTACTAGATCCTAGCTAGCGAAAAATAAGAAATATCAAAAGGCATTCATCACCACTGCAATAAATGTAATCAATAAAAAAATAAACATAATTTGTAAACCTGCACTTAACCAACTCCAAGTTTTCTTACATGTTCTTTTCCTTAACATGCTGTATATGGTTTTTAATGTTTTATTTTTATTAAGCTGCACAAAAAAAGCAAGAAATAGTAATCTTCACTAAGGTAAAGAAGCTCAACTTCTGTATCGGGTAAATTATTATGTCACACTCAAACCTTGTTCCTCATGCAAGCCACTTTAGGCCTAATGCATTGATACATATTTATGTGTGCGTGTGTGCGTGTGCACGTGAGTTAGCAATACAAGCTAGGCAGACAACTGCATCTACTCCAAGCCAAGAGGGTCCATCTCGGCCTTTTACTCAGCAGTATTACGTTTAGTGTGGTTATCGCCTGGTATCCCCTGGTATGTCAGAATAGTTTTTTTGTTCAGCAGACATTTATATCTGTATTGGTTTACAGCCCTTGGTCTGGAACATTGATCTGACAGGCTCATCTGACCTTTGACCCTATCTGCTCAGTGTGTGTGTGTGTGTGTGTGTGTGTGTGTGTGTGTGTGTGTGTGTGTGTGTGTGTGTGTGTGTGTGTGTGTGTGTGTGTGTGTGTTTGTCCCAAAGGACCGGGGGGAAGTAACTATGTGCGCGTTGAACTACTCCGCCAACAAAGCTGCCAACAATGAGAAAGTGTCTCCAAGCATAAAATGATCACCCATCATTTCAAAGCATTGTCACAGTTCATTGGTAAGGACTAGGGGTCCATTGACTATTATGATGTTTTTGATCATCTTTAAATTATGACAACAAACCCTGAGAAAATCCTGGTGGAAAAATCCTCAAACTGTATTGACAACAAAACTCAGCGTTTATTGTAATAAAGGGTATAATAGTATAAGGAGAAAAGTAGTCTGTGCGCAGAAAGGCCACTCAGCACGACAAGCATACAAAGTTTGAAGCGTTACAGTGAGTCCCGAACAGTGGGCACACTCCAGTGTTAAGGCATGGAAGTAGCTCTTGGTATAGCTTTGAGTCAGCCAAGGCTGTCTCGTCCCCCCGTCCCCCCCAAGGGCGATGAGCGAGGCACAAACAGTGAAATGGTTACTATAGATAATAACTTAGAGGTCACAGTGTCTTAGTGTCTTGGGAACCCCATGTCGGATGGCAATTTCCATCACACCGTTCATATCTCTCTCTCTTTCTCTTTCTCCATGACGCCATCACAACTGGTCAGAAACATCCGGAGGACAATCCCCATAGGAACCATCGTCATAGGAACCTCGCCAGAGGACCCGTAGCCTTAGGAACCAACCCCAGATGAACCTCGCCAGTGGTTTCATCACCATAGGAACCATCGCCAGAAGAACCACTGCCAGAGAAACTGATGTCATAAGAACCATCGCCATCGGAATCATCAGTATTTGAACCCGGAACATAGGTTGTACCTTATTTTGTTTTCACAGTAAAGATGAGAAGAGGATTCTTAACATTTGGCACACTACATGGTCCTAGTAGACGTAGAGTAGTGGCACCCTATCCCATCATCAATAGATATCTGCCAGAGTTGAATTACTGATTGATGTTAAAAAATAGAGAATGACATTCATTCACTATTCATACCCAGGAGGGGGAACACTGCATCTAAAAGGCTTAACAACAAAACCAATAACAACTCGTTATTGATGGACATGTCATTTTGGCGACCATAGAGTTCTGACCAATAGATTGAATGAGAGGCGATTGGAGGTGGTTTGCGTCAATGCTCTCGAGGCATGGGGGAATAGTTAGCTTATGTGGTGGTAAATCTTACCATAACCACCCTACGTTTTTGTTTTCATTTCATTTCAATTACAGATAGAGCATTTTTTTTCCTCTTTAAACCCATCAAATTAGACGACAAATCCAATTAGACATTTCCAATTAAAAAGTCCAGACAGCCGCAGACCCCATTATGTTTCTCATTTATTTTGGTCCCAGCACTTATAGACAGCTGGTCCTATATCGAACCCTGTGATAAGGAATCACTTAAACATGGAGGGACAGGGGAATAGGTGCTCTGCCATCATGCTGTGTAAACACACACACCCCAAGGATTCACACTGGAGCTTTATTTTAAAGGCTTATTTAAGTCATAAAGAGGGGCAGGATAGACTGGTGGGGATGTCATTCAAGTCCCAGCTGAAATGTTCCAGGTTTGAAGCCCAATGAAAACAGGCTACCAGTATAGCATCCTTGAGCAATAAACCATAACCCTTACCATTACATTATCCTGTGTAAAAAAGAAAAATCACTGGAAGCCGTTTGGATAAAAGCATCTGCTAATAAATGTTCTGAATGATCAATTCTAAAATGTAATTAGTAAATTGTGAATGCTAATTGTTGTTTTCTCCCTAATTTATCTATCTGTGCTGCTTTCTCTTTCCCTCTTATTATCTCGACCAAAAACCTTTTTCTTTTTTTATATATTCCGTTAAATTTAAGACAGAAAATTGGAGTCATGAGGTTGAACTAATGAAGTCACGTTCCGATTTGCTGCCATATTCTTGTCTCTTTCATTACTTCGTTTGTCGCACTGACCTCAGTCACCTCCTGTGTAGTTAAGCTCTGCTCCGCACCGTTCTTGCAAGCTTATTAAGTCAGACGTGGGAAAAGTGGCAGCCATTAAAAGGATTACTGGCTTCTGTCAATTTGCTGGCGTTGTCTTGGTTTTTATATTATGTGAGGAACACTGTAGAATCTCCCAGTGCGGTGCCTCTGGCTGAAGATACATTTGATTATTTATCTTCACTATGACTGTTGCTTTTTTTGCTTTTTCTGACGCTTTCAGCCTACAGATCGGGATATTTAGAGATAGCGTGTTGAAGTGTATGAATAATTTGACTTGAATGATGTTTTCACCTCACATCTTCAGAAACTGTCTACATTCGTTCTCACAAAATGGGAAAATATGAAATGCATAACATTCAGCAACATCTTTGAAAATCCAGGATTCATCCAGGATTCAATCTCAGAAATCACCAAAAAAAACGTAAGAAAGTAGGAATGAGAAAAGGATCTTGGGAGTTAACCTGCTGGTCAGTCAGAGGCGCGCATATCTTTAAACCTTCAAGGGGAGGAACCACCATAGGGAAACAGAGAGGCAGGTGGGAGCAGACGGCGCAGTAAGGGTAAGGGCCAGCACAATGTGATGATGCCACCTTTTCTTCAGCTCTGACAGCTGGGTACAGCGGTGTTAGCATAGCATTAGCATAGTGATTAACTGCGTCATTAACATAATGATTATTTGAGGTATTAGCATTAGTTCCAAGAGTTGGTGGAGGGGGAATGGGTGAGGGTCTACTAGCAAGAGCAAGAGAGTGAAAGCGAGAGAGATAGAAGGCGAGCAGACTGAACAGGTGAATAAGAAGTGATTGACAAGCTGTAATCCAGTGTTCTGCTGTTCTCTTTTTCCTCTCCTCTCCGTCTGTCAGCTTCCGCTCTGCTTTAATTGGTCTATTCGTTTCTCCTCTTTCACTATCTGCTAAGTCCGGTTTTTCCTCTACCTGTCTTTCTACCTGTATGTCCCTCGTCTTCTTCACTCTACCCGTTGCTCTTCCAATCTCTCTTCTCTGTCTCTCTGTATGCCTCTCTATCTGCTCCATCTCTCTGCCCATACCTATCTCCTCTCTGCCACTCTCTTTGCCTGTCTTTCTTTTCTCACCACATCTGTCCCTATACAACCTCTCTCTCTTAGCCCCAGTGTGTTCATCTAGTCGCCCTCGGCTCTCAGAAACCGTGTCTTTCATCTACAGCTTCTGGAGGCATAGAGAACGAGAGGGAACATGTCGTCATTCCTGAGAAATCTTACTGAGAAACTCCAACTGAGAAACTTCAACATAACCACCATAGACATGCACTAATTCAAGCCCAATACCTACCCAGCGCGCACGCGCGCACACACACACACACACACACTAATACAGGCAACGACATCAATCGTTTACATGAACAGACTCATATAATGATAGGGCTCGCTCCAAATACCTGTAATAGACATCTGTGGTCGTTAACAATTGTTGCTAATTAACGAACCAATCAGCATCAAGCCATGTCCAAGCGACATGTGACTGAAGAGGATAAATGTCAAACCGGAATGTCAATCAGATGAGAAAACTGTTTGCTGCCACACTGTCTTACTGTGTAAGGGGTAATGCCAACGGGGTAGTATGATAGCTAGAGGTCTACTCCTCATCACTGAGCAAGATGCCCATAACTGCACCTTAAGGACATGTGTCTGAATCCATGGTAAGGGGCTTTAGATACAGGCGCCTGCTTGATGATCTAGTAAAAAGGTAGCATTTGAAGCTATCCGTTCATCTGACACTAAGGGCATTACTCACTAAGAATATATAAAACGGGGCTTTTGGTTTGTGCAAAGAAACTTTCTAGTGAGAAAACCAAAAGAACCTTGAATATTGAATTTGTGTGTTTGTGCATGTGCTTGTGAGTGTGTGCGCACTTGCGTGTGTGTGATGTAGTTGGTTGCAGAATGTTTGTGTGTGCACACTTGCGTGTTTTCTTTTATGAGGCAGTTGGTTGTGTGTGTGTGTGTGTGTGTGTGTGTGTGTGTGTGTGTGTGTGTGTGTGTGTGTGTGTGTGTGTAAACTGTTGTTCTAAAAGAGATTGAAAGTGAATTGGAAGCTATTAACCTGACCTTCCCTCGCCACCACATGGCTTTGGAGCAGAAAATACCTCAACTAAACTACATTACCTATATCTCTTTCTCTCTCCCTCCCCCCCTCTCTCTCAGCCTCTCTAGCTCTCTCACCTCCTGTCCCTTCCTCACCCCACTCCTTCCCTCTGCGGAGCCCTTCTCTCAACCGCCTTGTTTCACTCACACACACACACACACACACACACACACACACACACACACACACACACACACACACACACACACACACACACTAAAACCCTCTGGTCTCTCACCCCTCCCCCACCTTCTTGCTCTTTGTCCTCCTCCACCAGCCCCTCTATCCTGTTTTTCTCCTCCATTTTGGTCTACAGGTGGCTACATTGACCGGAGGGAGGAGGCAATATGTGATTCCCAAGACCAAGCGATCTACCACCTCTTCCTCAGTTCCTATCTGTCCTTTCAGTGTGTGTGTGTGTGTGTGTGTGTGTGTATGTATATGTGTATGTGTGTGTTCGTGCCCGTGTTTGCTTTATATGTAAATGTGTGTGTATGGGGAGGTGATTGTGATTGTAATATACTGTGTTTGTCTATGGCTCTGCGTTTGTGCGTTTGTGTGTGTTTGTTCTCCACCTGTATGAGAACTGCAATTGACACAATATAATCATAATAAGTTGTCTGGTCCACTGCACTCTCCCTCCCTCCCTCCCTCCCTCCCTCTCTCGCTCTCTCTCTATCTCTCATGGTCCATTACAGCTCCACTGGGTCTTGATAGGAGTCCAGGCTATCTCAGAGGCTCCTCTCCCACCTGGTGCTGTGCTTCCATATCGTAACCAGACCCATTTCAGCTGGACCAGGAAGGTATCGGGCTGAGCTCGACTGACCCTGCACCCATCTGGAATGACCCCCCTACCCCCTGACACCCGTACACAGAACTGAGCTGAGCCTTAGTCGAGACACTTATGTGTAATGGTCAATGATGCATCGTTTCAATAAAATAGTAGGCAATATTGTTTGTCTCAACCGTCTGTAATGTTTACAGATTTTTTTGACGTTTGCATTGAGATCGCTACAGTTCATAATGTGATAGATATATCTGATGTGTCGTTTCTTTAACTCCTATTTTAATTGATTATTCCGTTTCCCATTGGCTCCTGTCCTTGACCATGCGCAGTGAGGAAGAGGAAGGCTAAGATAAGGACCATCCTCTCTTATTTTGACCGCATAGCCACGGGTTCTCAGCAGCCTCCATGGTTCCCCAGCGTCCCAAACCAGCCGATCTCAGCAGAACAGGACGGGCCGAGCTCTGACCGCACTGCAGACATAACAAGAAAACACTTTATGTCTCTGCCAAATGAACCAAATGATGCACCATTAGCATAAAGCAGCCTGCCGCCCGGTTCATTTGTGGATGGTATAAGAGGCCAGACAGCTACTTAGCAAATACCAGACAGCTATTTAGAATAATCTGGACACCTCATTGCCTCATTGCACTCTTCCACTAAATATTCCTTTTTCCAAAAGTTTTACTACTTACTACGCGACAACAACAAAGTAGGTTTGCGATGCTGTGACGATAGAGACACCACATTCTACTATGCTGCAGTGATGCCCCGGTCCACCTGAAGCACATGATTGAGTGGTTGACACCTGTAGATCATCGCCTCATTAAGCCTCTGCATGAGGAAGAGTACTTGTCCTGGCAGCAGCTGAGGATACTTATCACTGATTACCAGCCCGTCGAGATGGTCATTTGCATATCATCATCACGGTGGTGAGAGGCGGCGTTGAAGAGGGGGGGAAAGGTTTTGAAGTAGCAAGCTGCCAACACCGGTTGGCTGAGTGGACGGAATATCAGGCTGCTGTAGCTGCATTGATCACTTTGATGTTTGCTTTCTGCCTTCTGTCTTGTCTTCGAAAAACTTTTTTGAGTTGTGTTTATGCATGGGTGTGTGTCTGTATAAGTGTGTGTCGGTATAAGTGCGTGAGCGCCTGTGTGAGATTAAGTGTGTGTGTGTGTGCATGCGTGTGTGCGTGCCTGCGTGTGTGTCTGCATTCTTGTGCTTGTATAAGTGTGTGACAGTGTGTGCATGTGTGAGAATGAAGTGTGCGTAAATGTCTGACGTGAGGTGTGCTAAGGAGTGCTAAGGAGTTCTACAGAGTTGTGCGTCAGGGGAAACAGACAGACTGCGTTAGACACAGCTAACCTCTGAGTAATAAAAGAGCAGAGGGAGATCGCTAAATGAAGAGTCAGTGGTGTGCAGATGAGTTCTGGAAGAGAGATGAATGGCAGGGATACGTCCCGCGCTCAGTGATCCTCTGGAAGTGCAGCGGGGACATAAATTAAATCTGTCTGTTACTGAGAATAGCCCCCGGCATTCATTTCAACACTATGGGGCTGCCAACGCTCTCGCTCTCTCTCCCTCGCCTCGCTCTGTCTTATTATATCTCTCGCCCTTCTTATTGCCTTACTGCAATGAGATTTGAACACAAACCCACTGTTGATTTACCGTCTATTAAGTGATGGGTAGAGGCTAACACAATGAGAGAAAGAGAAAGAGAGGCACAGAGAGAGATAGAGAGGGACAGAAAGAGAGAGATAAACAGAGTTAAAAAAAGAGAGCGAAAGATAAGAGACAATGACTTAATTAATTACGGAAATATAGTAAGAAATCAAGTATATTTATAGGCATATTGCTTTACACACACACACACACACACACACACACACACACACACACACACACACACACACACACACACACACACACACACACACACACACACACACACACACACAGATGTAAATGGGTGAACCCAGACACAGATGGCAAGCATAAACTCTGATTGATAACACACACAAACGCGTACACACACACGCGGATGCTCGTTAATCCATTTCGGGATAAGTAATTGGACAGCAAGAGGAGGCTGATCGACAGAGGGGTCTTCAGAGTGAGACCTTCTCAAGCATCTCCAGAACAAGAGACAGCTCCCCAGGAGGTCACCGTCCCGTCACTGCTCTAATCATCCCCGTGACTTCACAGCCTCTCCTCCCTCCTGGCAACACAGGGCGACACCCACCCCGCTGGTTTGAGATGGGCTAGGCTTCACACTGCCAGCAGGGATCCCAGGGAGGGAGTGCACACAAACACAGACACACACACACACACACACACGCACACACACACACACACACACACACACACACACACACACACACACACACCCTAGAGAGAAGGGAGACAGGAGGATGAGGAGGAAAAAGAGGAGAAGATGAGGAAAAGTAGAGGATGAAATAGGAGAAGAAGAGGAGAGAGATGGGGCAAGGGAGCGGAGTAGGGAGCTAGGTAGGGTGAAAGTGGGAGGGATAGGGAGAGTGTGAAAGGAGGAGAGATGGAGAGTTGAGAGAGATGAAGAGAGGAGAGAGAAATAGAGGGAAAGGAGGAGAGAGAGGGTGAGATATAGAGGATGAGAAGGTGAGGACTAAGTTGAGAGGCGCAGGGAGGAAAAGAGAATGAGAGATGATTGAATGTAAGAGAAGAAAGAGTGAGTGTCAGAGAAGGCTGGGTGTAGTGTGAATGCTCTTCCAGTTAGACCAGTGAATTGGATGGATGGTCTATAAAACGTACCGTAAGTGTTTTTTGCTCTCTGTTTATCTGTCACACTCTGTCTCTCTCTCATCTTTCCGTTGCCCGTACACAGTCATGCTGTCTCTCTAAATCTGTCGTGTGTCTCTCTCTCCATCTCTCTCGCGCACACACACACACACACACACACACACACACACACACACACACACACACACACACACACACACACACACACACACACACACACACACACACACACACACACACACCCCTCTGCCACTATCTATGCTGTTTAACAAGACCCAAAAAGATGGAAAGAGATAACTGGATGCCACAACACATTGGCCTGAGGAAACTGCTTCAAACCACCCAAACCTCCAAAATTTTAATTTAGCTGGAGCACAGCTTGCTGTATCCTTGTCCTCCGGTTCTGGTGGAGAACCTGCTCGGAATCCTGAAAGCAGATTTGTTGAGCTCTTATTTTGAAGGAGGCAGAAAATGCCCCAGTCAGAATTCTCCCTAGAATAGTGCGGTTGAACTTAAGCTAAAGCCACGTTATTAACAAAGGGGAGCAGGATTGCACCATATGCAATTCATTTAAAGCAGGTAAGTGCAGAAGGGCAACCACTTTCAACCTTCACTTCGTCCTCGTAGTATTCACCCGCTTCAGTACAACACAGGAAATTAAAGATCTCCGCAGCTTTTTGGACTTCAGACTCCAATACATTCAAGCCTTGCGATATAATAAAATCAAATTTTTCGTCTGTCAAGCAGTGTTTGTAAAGTTCAGCCGGTGACTTTAGCCGAATGTATCAGAACATACTGCAGAAAATTCTTTCCCCAAACGCAAACACGCACACGCATACGGTTACCGCGGCAACGCAAAGGATATGGGCTGGAGACGAGGCTGATGCAGCAGCTGCGGGGGAAGGTGGTCTGCTTGAGGCAGAAGAAGACCACTGGAACCATCTCAGGGTGGGGGACCACCAGCACACTGGCATCACTGCTGCCTTCGTCATCATCATCATCATCATCGTGGTGGTCACACCCTACTTCACTGTCACACCGGCCCATCTCCTCCTCCTCCTCCTCCTCCTCCACTATGTCCTCTTCGATCCAGTCCACCTCCATCATCCCTCCCTCCTCTTCCTCCTCCTGCTCCCTCGGAGAGAGGCGGGGAGTGGGGGAGTGCTGTCGTGGAGAGGAGAAAGCGAAGGCTCGGCCGCCGCCGCCACCGCCGCCATCTTCCCATGCCGTGGTCGTCGTGAAGACGTCAGGGGTCGTCGTTACCCCGACGATAGCGGAGGCCGGTGTCAGGCCCTCCTCCTCCTCAATCGTCATGGCAACGGGGCGGTCTGTGGGAGAGAGACATAGAAGATCAAAGGTTAGAGAGAGGGGGAGAGAGACAACCCCATGTTAGAGAGAGAGTATAGCCTGTCTAAAACCTGTGTTAAAACCTCCAAGAGATAAGAAAGAAGATAGAGTCCAACAGAATTGAATGGTGGGGGTACAAAAAACAGACAGAGAGGAGAGAAGGAGGTGAGTGCGGAGAACATGTGGAGAAGGTGTGAAAAGAGAGGCAGGTAAGAAGGGAGAGGGGTTCGAGTGGCTTAGTGGTGTACGACAATAAAGGAATCGATGAGCCGTGTTGGGAGGCACTAAAATGGGCTCTGGAGCCCCTGGCATGGCTGAATGACTGCCCATGGATTTCCAATGAGCAGCCGTTCCTCCATTCCTCCAGTGAACGGAGGTGTTGGAGCAGAACGTCAGCACTGAGATGATTGTACATGGAGTACAATAGAGAACCATATGGACTACGGAGTATGCAAACCTGTGTGACGCAATGTGAATGGTGAGCAGCGACAGGGTTAGGGAATATCTTTAACGTTTGAAGCTGGTGAATGTATTTATTAACTTTTTTTTTTCAAACAAACTGTAAATGGTTTTAACTTACTTTTATTCAGAAGATTATTTATTCAAGTGTATTTCTAACATTGGAAGCCACGGTTATTATTTTTATTCCATTTCTTTGTATGCTTTTAAAAAGCAGGTGTGACCAGCCCCAATTCTGGCGCAAGCCATGGAAAATGAACCCGACCTTACCAGCGACTGTGTTTAATGAAAAGCTGCAGCCAGTTATTCATTCATTCATTTATGACAAAACGGGTTCCAGGCTCATTCAGTTAGAGCTAATATATGACTTGTGGCTGATAAGACTGGCAACAAGAAAAGAACTCTTTCAAACCTAGCTTTCAAACCTAAACAATGAACAGGGTTTAACAACCCAATAGCTCGAACAAAGGTGACGGACAAAACCAACGGACTGAGGCCCCATGGCTTTCATATCTTTGATTAGGACTGTGGTCATGGCAAAACAGTCCATGTGCGGCAAATACATTATGGAACACCATCCCATGATACCCCTTAATATCTGAGAGGAGCAGGCTCTCTGGGCACTTTTAAGAAGATATTAAAAATGTTGATCTTTATTTTTTGCTTGCCTTTTCGTGGAATGGCATTATGTTATTAATTTTTGCTACTCCATTATATTTTTATATTTTTCTGTTTTCATATATTTTCTTCTCCTTTATTACATAAACAAACTGTCCCCTCTACAAATTATTATTTGTATTGGTACAATCTTATTTGGTGGTGTTCAAATGATATTTTGAAAGATTCTATCATAGCTGTTTTCCCACCGACGGTTTTCATTAAAAGGCGCTGGGTGGAATAGTTAATGTTACGCCAATTATATTCCATCAAATGTTATGCTAACGCATACACAAGTGCACACACACACACACACACACACACACACACACACACACACTTGTGAACATGTTTCCTCTAACATGTGTCATCCTCTGCACATCCTGTTTATTCAGACAGCCGACAGCCCTCCATTAATCAGTTCCATCACAAACTTCATAGCGGGGGGGGGGGGGGGGGTCTTCACACTAGTGTTTCCCAACCTTGTCGTCAAGACCCCACTTGGGACTTGGATACTGGGTCTCGGGAGAGGGCTGGCATATAAGCTGTAGATATTTGGATGCAGACTCTTGATGAATACAAAAAGGGGTTACGGTTCTTGATGCGTTTAGACTGCTAAATTTGTAGCCACAAGCAAACTTCTACCAAGCACTTTACTCAAAAATGTGTCAGGCGGATGGTGATACTCTGAGAACAACAAGAGAGGCAAGACGTAGGAGTCCATGGAGAAATTATTTTCGGACCTAAAAATGGGGTCACGGTAGAAGGCCGTGAGGGTTGGAACCTCTGCCTCAGACGATCCACTTTAATATTGGATCAAGAGCCGTACTCTGGCTCGGTTGCTTCAGAGTAGCTTCCTACTCACTCAAACATAGGTCTCTAAAACACAGAACAGAAAGCCACCTACAACAAACAAAGCTTACCGGGCTCGTCATACACAAAGCAACATTGTAGCATATGTCACGTTTCATAAAAGGTTGGCAAAATAAAAACGAATGTACGTGATGCGATTACTTGGAACGAACTCAGGGATACAATCACAAGTTGTCCAAACAGACAACTCATACAGAGAGAGAATTATAGTTTGGAAGCGAAACAAGTTAAACACATACGCAGCCTATTATTAAAGAGCAGCTCTGGCAGCACATATGACTCACTGAGAATCCACACTTCCTGGAGCCGGGCAGCCAAAGGCGGATCAGAGAGATACCCACCTACACTAACTGGCTCCAATATGACTCCGTTGCGCGCCGCAAAAACAAACAAATACTCGCAGAGAGAGCTGAATAAAACCACCCAGTGAGAGGTGTCAGCTTTAGCATGTTGGGTGATAATGAATGTCATGGTAGATACAGTTACATAGAATGAGAGGCAGGGTTAGATACAGTGATGAATAATGCTGCGAGAAATGGTATGCTATTTTGTGCTGTGGTGTGGTGCGTTATTGTCTGGTAAAATATCATCTGGTTTGGTATAATGAGGGTGAATGCGTAAATAGCCCAAACTATCTTTTCCATCTTCCATTAGATAAGTTTGATCTGTAAATGGGCGACAGAGAGCCCCCTCACCAGCCGCTCAGCAGACGTTTTCATAAGCTGAAGGAATAACCGCTCGTTGGCTAACAGAATTACATCCTAATTGATGGCACCGCAGCGCCCTAACCCTGGCAAGACAGGCGAGGGGGGGGGGGGGGGGGGGGAGTAATTCAAACTGGGGAGGGGAGTTCATTCACGCTGATAGATCACAGAGAGCAGCGGAGAAAAGGTGTCAACGACGAGGAGGAAGAGCAGAGAATTTGCGATGGCAAACACGGGGTGAGATAAAGGAGAGGAGAGGAGGCAACAGGCGGGAGACCAGGAGGCAGACGGACGAGTGGGACAAGAGGGAGAGAGGCAGACACCCCGTTTGACATGATCTACTCTCCGCTCGGATGGCGGGGGGAGAAAGAGGCCTTGACTTTAACTTTTTTTTGTAGCTACTTCGATATTTGCAGGAGCAATTAGGAGTGTTAAGTGAAAGCTTTGAAGACGCTTGACCCACAGTAAATGAAGATGATCTTTTATGAATCTGTTCCTTTGCTGTTGTTTTTTCAGGTGTCCGTTGAGTGGCTACGGAATGGTCTAAAAACTTCTCCCGATGACAGAATGGAAGACAAGTTACAAAATTCCCACAAATCCTTAAAGCCTCCCGTTGTTTCCTCACCGGGAAAAATGAACAGGTGTTAATCAATCGATGTTAATCGTTATGTACGATGTAAGCTGCAGCAATTAGTTTCACACACACACACACACACACACACACACACACACACACACACACACACACACACACACACACACACACACACACACACACACACACACACACACACACACACACACACACACACACACACACACACACACACACACTTCTCCCTGCTTTCTAATTAGAGTACGGTGCTCTAGAAATAGATAATGTTGTTGGGTAATAACGGAATCCTAATCTCTTGTTAATAATGAATGAGTTACACACACACACCGAAACACATTTACATACACATGTGCATGTACTTAAGATAAATGAATACAATCAAAACATCACCTGAATAATTCAACACCCTACACAACACACCAACACCGTAAATACAAGGCACGGACACACATATATACGCCAGCTGCAAACGGACCCAATACTACACTATTCTTTGAAAGTTCATGGAAAGCTTGTTTTAAACAATATATGTGATCGACGTGATCAAAATACATATTCATCCACTGCAGTCATACTGCGGACGGACTCAGCATGTCTAGCGTGTGTACGGCAACACACGCACACACATGAAAAAAAAGACCAGACGCAGGTGAATGGCTAGTATGAGTACAAGAGAATGCGACAACAGGACCATAACAGCCAGAGGTGTTCAGGTGTTGCTAATGAAAAGAAAGCCCCAAACTAAAAGGAAAGTCAATTGAAATGGTAATACAATGAATGAAACCACTGTTGCCAAGAGCAGTGATTCACCCTCCCTGAATAAAGGAATAAATAGAACATGTGTCACAACACCACGCAAGAGACAATCCCAAGAAAGCAAGAAAGTATCCCTCTTGTACTCACACGGCTCTGTCATTAAGGGAACGTTGTTACTAATTTAAAGTGATGCAACAGGATCTAAAGGAATGTTGTTTCTAATTTAAAGTGAAACAACAGGATCTAAAGGAATGTTGTTCCTTATTTAAAGTGATACAACAGGATCTAAAGGAATGTTGTTCATTTAAAGTGAAACAACAGGATCTAAAGGAATGTTGTTCATTTAAAGTGATACAACAGGATCTAAAGGAATGTTGTTCATTTAAAGTGATACAACAGGATCTAAAGGAATGTTTTTCCCCATTTAAAGTCATACAACAGGATCTAAAGGAACATTGTTACTAATTTAAAGTGATACAAAATGATCTAAAGGAATGTTGTCATGGGAAAGTTGTTACTGATTTAAAGTGATACAACAGGATCTAAAGTAATGTAATGATGGGAATGCTGTTACTAATTTAAAGTGATACAGCAGGATTTAAAAATGTGAAATACCAATAGCTTATCACAGAGGGATGTATCCACTACACACACAGTGACAGGAAAATTTAATCTTAGAAACTCAGTTTGGAAAAGGATTGTAGGGTTGTGGTCTGAATCCCTGCCCTCCCTCTCTTTTTTGTGTAGTTTGTTCTTCATAATGTCAGAAATACCATATTTAAATCAGCTCCATCGTCACCATAATGCAAGTGTACAGAAATGAGTCTGGATGGCTTGGGTAAATGTAATAATTTAATCTAATTTTCTGTCAAATCATATTGATGTTGTTTGTCTGGGTTTAACACACTGCTTTAAGTGTGTTTGGGCTTAACACAGGCCTTTTAAGTTTGTTTGGGTGTATGGCCTTTAGTTTGTTTGGGTGTAACACACAGGTCTTTAGTTTGTTTGGGTGTAACACACACGTCTTTAGTTTGTTTGGGTGTAACACACACGTCTTTAGTTTGTTTGGGTGTAACACACAGGTCTGTAAGTTTGTTTGGCTGTAAAACACAGGTCTTTACGTTTGTTTGGGTGTAACACACAGGTCTTTACGTTTGTTTGGGTGTGACACACAGGTATTTTGGTTTGTTTGGGTGTAACACACAGGTCTTTAAGTTTGTTTGGGTGTAACACACAGGTATTTTGGTTTGTTTGGGTGTAACACAAAGGTCTTTATGCTTGTTTGGGTGCAGGTCTTAAAGTCTGTTTGGGTGTAACACACAGGTCTTTATGCTTGTTTGGGTGCAGGTCTTTAAGTCTGTTTGGGTGTAACACACAGGTCTTTAAGTTTGTTTTGGTGTAACACACAGATATTTTGGTTTGTTTTGGTGTAACACAAAGGTCTTTATGTTTGTTTGGGTGTAACACAGGTCTTTAGGTTTGTTTGGGTGCAACACACAGGTCCGACTTCAGGACCACGGACAGCGCCCGCTGGAACAAAGTACGTACTAATTTGTTAATTTGACTTAATGGTTGATTAATTGATCTTGTCCTTAGCTCACCTTGTGATCTTCACCAGGCCTCATAAGCCTCTGGCCAAGCAGGCTCTGGTGGATTACAGAAAACAAAAAGAAAGAAATACATAAGGATGTTTGATGATCGGTTGATTAGTTAATGGAAGTTTAGAACTGGAATTATCAATAATAAAAAGGAATATCCTAAACCTTCAACATTCGCATTAGCTCTTTAATAAGTCTCCAGAAGGGGATGGGGGGACAGGAGGCTATCTACATCTTATTATCTAGAATTCATCTACAAGTAATCCTTGGTGACCCTTGGATCAATGAATCAGACAGGAGGAGAGAGGGTTCGGGGAAGGGGGGTGATATAGAGAGAGAGAAAGAAAGGTCAATTGAAAGAGAGAGATCTGTAGAGACAGAGTACTATAGGACTTAGGTGAGTGGGTGAGGAAAGCATAAGGAAAAGGGAAAGAGGGGAGTAGGGAAATAGAAAGAGAGGGGTGAGAGGTGGAGCACAGAAGGGATTGTAATTGTTTAGCGTTGCACTGTGTGCTGAAGTGTGTGTTTTGATTTGTTTGCCGTATGAAAGGTTGCGATAGGTCTTAAACTCATCCTCACATATTCTGCTTTAGGAGCCAAGAGAGATTAAACTGATCCTTTCAGAAAACACCTTCGTCAAATACAAAGGTCAGCCTCGAAAAGAGGAGAGGAATAATGTCAACGCTTCTCGTCCCCTGCAACACTATCCTATCCACCCAATACAGATTCCCACACCAAGGTCTGAAACACACGAGAGTTCTTGAAATGTTTTAAAGAGCGCTCATATAGTTGGCCTACTGCGCCCTGTCAATTAGGCACCTTGTCTCCAGTGTCCAGTGCAACATGCCATTCACTCTCTCTTTCAACCCACTTTTCTGCCTTGAGAACTCCCCCTTATTAAACGATGCACACTTGAGACAGGCCGTTAACGTGTTCTGCACGGGAATTGGCTTGAATTATTCATGTTTAAAAAGACAGTTGGTAAACATAGCTTTGATGATGAACACGCTCTTAAACATCGTTCTAATACTACGCTCGCTCAACCGGCACACACTAAACTGGCTATTCATCCAGTGTTTGGCTAACCGCTAGGGCCACTGACTCGATGCGCCTTGTGTTTTACTTTATCAATCCACCTCTTGTTCCCTCTCATACCAGGCAAGCTGGTTAACACACAGTAACTCTTTTTAGGTGTACTGTTAAACAATACCACAGAATTTAAGCTAGGAGGAGCAGGGATCGCAGTTTTGCGAAGATATATGCGCGCACACTTGTGTTTGTAAGTGCGAGTGTGAGCACATCTGTGTGTGTGCTATCTCAGTGGCATCCTTACTAGGCTACTAACAATGAGAGGTGTGCGACAGTACCAGAGCAGCAGGATCTATGGCTCTATGAAAATAGAGCAGAAAGCAGCTGCAGCGTCTCCACAGTTGGCTACCAGACCCAACCGGGACCCCATAAACCATCAGTCTCCCCACTACTGAGGGGCAACGGGATCCACCCCTCCATGAATCACCTTTCTGCTTCCTGGTTCAAAGGCCTCAGTGTTTAAACTGATTGGTCTGGGTTATGGGCACGGAGTACCATTTGCATGGCCTAGTTTAGAATGAGAGATGGTTTTAGCGGATAGGGAGGCATGGGTTGCTTTGTATTGGGATTCAGTTTGGGATGATCAAGACGCCAAGTGAACATCCTTGTGCCCAGAAAGTAAATGCATCACAAAGACACAAGGAACAGAAGATTGATTGTTTATGTCCAATTTCCTTTGTGCTCTAAGATTTGATTTGGATGTGTTGTCTTTTTACAAATAGATATAAACGTTCAAGACATAGAACATAAACAATTTGTAATTTGTTGACATTGTGGGTTACAATCTCTAAAGCACTAAGAAGAGCAACTGTAAAATTGTGAAGTTGCATGTGCCTTGTTAATATTTGACAAGGCAATTTCAACTGTTGTATCGGCTGGAATCTTGGGCAATAACATGTTAAATAAAGCAGGGAAGAACCTCGGCGTTGATTCAATTAAAAACAAATTGGGAATACAATATTGTTACAGAGCATCGTTGCTTCCGGCAATGGCCGAAATTAACCACCCATAGCTTTAACCAAGCATTCCCTCGCTATTAAATGGAGAAGCTGGTGGACGCTTAGTGCGACAACAAATACAATTTGATTTTTTTTTTCATGAAACAAAAGAATAAGTAAATGTGTCTCTGAAGGAACACACCGTTTACTTGTTCACTCGCGCAAGAATAGATATGAGCTTCAACTAATTATGAAACGCTGCCATCTTACGATTTGCTCAAATAGTGAGTGATTAGTCTTTTCAAGTAACCAATGGCAAAGCTCCACAAGTGTCAGCCAATCATAATCCCCCTCAGCCGACCGGGAGGATAGCCAGCTGTCACCGTGACAACAATATGAACAGAGCTACGACACACTGTAAGGCATCCACCTCTATCTTCACATCAATCCATCCCTCGAGCTATATAACTATCCATCCATCACCCATCTATCAATCCATCTATCTCTCCTTAAGCTACCCATCCATCTGTCACACCATCCATCGGTCTATCAATCCATCCATCTCCATAAGCCTGCTCTCTATGACCCTAGTCACATACATGTGTGTGTGTTTGTAAGTGTGTGTCTGTGCGTGGGTGCGTGCGTGCATGCGTCTAGCCTCTCACAACCACATACTTGAATGACATTAGGTCAACACTGGGACAGTGCCTGTATCTTTGCATGTGAGAAGCACCAAACCGAGGAAGGGATAAGGGAGGTCTCTGGAAGATGACGACCCTAGGTCAGAGGACAGGTCAGGTGTTCTCCATGATGGAGAGAACTAAGAAGGACAGGAATGGAAAGAGAGGATGAGAAGAGGAAGAGTTGAGGGTTCAGGAGAGGAAAGAGGGAAGAGGGCCTGATTAGGGATTGGGCAGGACCGGTTATGATTGGTAACAGTCATGGTAACAGAGGGGGGTCCTCACTCTTTGTGTGTGTGTGTGAGAGTGTGTTTAGGTTAACTGTGTATGTGGTGTGTGTATTTGGTGTGTTGGTGACTGTGGATAAGGATGTGTATGTGTCCGTGTTTGTGTGTGTACGGCATGGTATTAAGGTAAGACATAAATGTGTGCGTGTGTATTTGTGTTTGCATGCATGTGTGTTATGCCTTATCGCCATTTTAATGCACTAATGTATCGTAAAAACAAAAACACACACATGTGCGCGCGGCTACAAACACAAATTACAAACTACAAATTAATATTCATAGAGAGTGTTGCATTCTTAGAAATACAACACTCTCCAAGGAGTGTGTCCTTATAGAAATGCAAATTAACACTTGCTAAATGCTATTCACGTTTTTCAGAACCACCTCTACAGTGAGACAAATACATACACAATGCACAAACACATGCGCACACAACACATAAACAAATACGTGCACAAACATACAATATATTCACACGGGCACATAGACACACACCAACAGACACCCATACAATTAACTGTAACTCGCACGCTACCTCTCCATTGTATAACACGACGGTTTATGCAAGGGAGTTAGACGCCCACACTCTGGAGATCCCAATACAGAGAGAACTATCTTTAGCAATAGATAGACCCCTCTAACCATCCACATAACCATCCAACCATCCATCCCACCTCCATCCATCCATCTTTCAATTTGACTATCTATCCATCCATTGGTCGGTTTGTCTATCTAACCATACATCCATTAGCCCATCCATCAATCCGTCCATCTGTCCTCCTGTTCATAACACTATGGTGTCATCTTCTGTTCGCAGCCGGCTGTGGGTGACAGCCTGTTGTGTAAACTGTGACTCGGCTCCATCTTGCTCCATCTTTCCCTGTACGCTCACACTTCTGCTTAATGCCGCCAATACATGGGGAGCTTTTAGTGTTGGCGTTGCCAGCATTGCCAATGTTTTCTATGGAGTTGAAACTCAACATCATACACTAGGGGCCTTCTGCTAAGCTTGCGTCCAGCACTATGCCGAGCGCTCATCATACCCTGATCGCCTTATGCTAGCTTCCGCTAGCTATTTGTATCATCTAAACATAATACGGTTATAATTTAAGGCTATGAGTTTTACTGTTCTACGAGAGTAGGAGGGTGCTTTAGCCAAACCATAGGGTTTAGTACCGCTTAGCGCTCTTGTGAATGTGGGAGAGTGAATGGGAAGTGAAGTGTACGACAGAAGTGAGTCAGGCACTTTGATATCAACCAAAGTGTTTCCGCGGCAACAAGAGACAAACGGCTGTAAAAACAAAAATGCTGTAACATCGTCGGACGGTGACAAAGGTTTCTCTTTGGTTTGTGAGGACATCAGCTAAGGAGAGTCAAGGTGATCAATGAATGACGAAAGATGAAGGATAAGAGAAATGAACATACTATAGACTATAGAGGTCTTGATGTGCAACCAGCTCTTTATGCGCATATATCCGTGACTTATTGTTTGTCTTTACATGTTGTTTGTATGTTCAATCCTAAATATATATATATATATATGCGTGCGCACGCGCATGCGTGCGCGTGCGTGTGCGTGTGTGTGTGGTTAGAAGAGACAAAAGAGCTGATATCTGGAGATGAAAAGGTGAACAACAAAGTGCAGTAAACACTAAAGCATGAGACCGAAAGCGAGAGAGAGAGAGAGAGAGAAAGAGAGAGATATTGATATGAAAGGGAAAAGGGGAATAGGGGTTGAAAGGGGGTTTGGGGAGCCGGTGTGAACCTGAGTTTGGGAGAGACATGAAGCGGTAGGGTAACCACAAAGCAGGGGGAGAGCCGAGCTTTGAGGGACGGAACATGAATGGCTCTTTAATGATGCCAGGCCATTTGGATCTGCACCACAGCAATGTTTCCACTGGACACACACTCTCAACACACACACATATGTTCTAAATGGTTATAAGACACAACACACAATCTCACAGACACAATCTCTAAACAAACACACACTGACATACACCTTCTAAACCTATACAATACATGTAAACACGGGTTCTAAAAGCACAAACATACACACACACATGTTCTAAAACACACACACACACACACACACACACACACACACACACATACACACAGAATATAAATTGTGGTTCCTGTGCTTCAGAATAATAGCGTACAGGGCATCCCAGAGCTGTCTATAGACTGAAGCAACATCACCTCCAGAATATATGAACACTTCCACAATAAACCACACTCTAAACTGCAGAAGGGCTGATAAAGAACACACTTCATCTCCACTCACAGGAGACAATGTATGGCTGTTTGGTAATATCATTGCTTACAGCACATAACCGTTTCACCATTCAGTCATTTAGGCTTTCATCCTACGCATTGTACCTTGAATAGATTTTTGTATACATGATGTAATTCATGAGCAAGAGGGGGTCGGGAGTTATCTTTGTCACAGGTAGATGGCGGAAAATGTGGACCTTTCAGCTGTGGGGTTGAACACACAAACCAAAAGTCTATCCTGTAATCCATGGACGATGAAATGATAAATGTATTCATTATAGATCTACAATGATTTAAAGTGCAGAAACTGTTTCAACCATCTGAAAAAAATGTAAGTAAACCTATGGAAACATATTGCTAGGATGATTTATTCAGCTTTATTCCTGATTAGATTGAAATCTGAAATATAGTTTGAAACTGTCAAAACTAATTTAATTGTATTCCATGATACAGACCGGCTAGAAGCTAGGTCATTTTGTTGAGGAAAAGGCCACTGCCCATCAGAGGATAGAAAAAAGACAGGGAAAAAGTGAAAGGGGAGAGAGTGGCAGACAGAGAACGAGGGAGGGAGAGAGTGAGATCTCTCTATCTTTCACTGTCAGAGAGTCAATCAAGATGGAGAAGCACTAGAGACAACTCCACTACGTCCTCCACTCCCCTCAGGTGTACCCCTCCCCTCCCCTCAGGTGTACCCCTCCCCACCCCTCAGGTGTACCCCTCCCCTCCCCTCAGGTGTACCCCTCCCCTCCCCTCAGGTGTACCCCTCCCCACCCCTCAGGTGTACCCCTCCCCACCCCTCAGGTGTACCCCTCCCCTCCCCTCAGGTGTACCCCTCCCCACCCCTCAGGTGTACCCCTCCCCACCCCTCAGGTGTACCCCTCCCCTCCCCTCAGGTGTACCCCTCCCCACCCCTCAGGTGTACCCCTCCCCTCCCCTCAGGTGTACCCCTCCCCACCCCTCAGGTGTACCCCTCCCCTCCCCTCAGGTGTACCCCACCCCTCAGGTGTACCCCTCCCCTCCCCTCAGGTGTACCCCTCCCCACCCCTCAGGTGTACCCCTCCCCTCCCCTCAGGTGTACCCCTCCCCTCAGGTGTACCCCTCCCCACCCCTCAGGTGTACCCCTCCCCACCCCTCAGGTGTACCCCTCCCCTCAGGTGTACCCCTCCCCACCCCTCAGGTGTACCCCTCCCCTCCCCTCAGGTGTACCCCTCCCCTCCCCTCAGGTGTACCCCTCCCCACCCCTCAGGTGTACCCCACCCCTCAGGTGTACCCCTCCCCACCCCTCAGGTGTACCCCTCCCCTCAGGTGTACCAGCTCTTAGTGGTACTAATGAACGGTGTCCATAGTGGTGTGGTTTGAACACCCCTTTGTAGCACTATGTACCTATTGACCCTCAGCATCAATAAGGAGCTAGCACTCATAAGGGAGGAAGCGGACACAAAGATACGTTTCAAGAAGAGGAAAATAACACCCACACAACTAGATCTCAAATTAGGTCATTTGTACACTATTAAACAGTGAACCTGGGCATTGGGTAAGGGTAGTGGTTGGTGGGTTTGACTCAAACTCAAATGTTTGCAGCCGGCATCCTTGAGCAAGATGGCCTGGCCCCCTAATCTCTCCTTAACATAAAGACTTGTCTGAACACACTGCGAGTTGTCTTCTAAATGACTAAACAGCGTTAATAGTTCAAACTATTCAGGCTTTGTATTTCCTGTTGTGTACTGATGGGGAACCGTTGTGATTGGTCCAATTTGTGGGAGCAGCAGCGGAGGTCTACGATTCATTGCTCAACACAGTGATTTCCCCTGCTCGTCTCCATGGTAAACGAGTGTGTGATGATTGGCTTGATGATGTGCTTGACGGGCTGAGCATAACATAAACACACGGTGCTGAAAGACTGGCTGCTGAACTCAGGGGAGATCTGGCATTTAGAGAGACAGAGAGGACTTACTGGAGATGTGGCTCACAGAGATATAAGAGATACACGTACTGTAGAGGTGGCTCATAGAGATATAAGAGATACACGTGCTGTAGATGTGGCTCATAGAGATATAAGAGATAAACGTACTGTAGATGTGGCTCATAGAGATATAAGAGATAAACGTGCTAGAGATGTGGCTCATAGAGATATAAGAGATACACGTACTGTAGAGGTGGCTCATAGAGATAAACATACTACAGATGTGGCTCATAGAGATAGGAGAGATAAACGTACTAGAGATGTGGCTCATAGAGATAGGAGAGATAAACGTACTAGAGATGTGGCTCATAGAGATAGGAGAGATAAACGTACTAGAGAGGTGGCTCATAGAGATATATGGGATACACGTACTACAGATGCGGCTCATAGTCAAACCTACTACAAATTAGGCTCATAGAGTTAACCGTACTAGAGATGTGGCTTAAAGAGACATAAGAGATAAACTGTACTAGAGATGTGGCTAATAGAGATATAAGAGATAAACTGTACCACAGATGTGGCTCATAGAGATAAACTGTACCACAGATGTGGCTCATAGAGATAAACTGTACCACAGATGTGGCTCATAGAGATAAACGTCCTAGAGATGTGGCTCATAGAGATATAAGAGATAAATGTACAAGAGATGTGCCTCATAGAGATATAGGAGATGAATCTACTGGAGATGTGTCTGATAGAGATAGAATAGACAAATTTACTGTGATTTGGAGATCTGGTTTATAGAGATGGAAAAGATAATCCAATATGTGGCTTATAGAGATAGACAATATACACTTACTGGAAATCTGTTAGAGTTAGAACTCAAGCAAGCCTATTAGAAGTTTTATGAAAACAATCACACACACACACAGTAACATACACACACGCAATTGGGAAAACACACAGTCATATGCACTTAGAAACTAACTGGTGCTCACACACACAAACTCAATCACAGATGCACAAAGAAACCCACACTCAATCAAAGCAGCAGCATTGTGCGCTGACCACACACACACACACACACACACACACACACACACACACACACACACACACACACACACACACACACACACACACACACACACACACACACACACACACACACACACACACACACACACCTCCATTGGGACTAAATTTACCCAAACAGCGTTGTAAAACAGCATGAATGTTGTTATGTATTCATCTATTCCCATGATTGTCAACTCATTAATAATAAACAAGCATTCATTCAAACTTAGCGCTGTTTTATTTTGATTAATAGTCTCTCGATCTCATGACTAATTGAAAACAAACTATAAATTTGTGACATGTAATTTAACTAAACCCTGCATATTCTGCCAAGGGATATCCTATAACTGAAACCTCTGAATATATGAAATAAATAACTATAAAACAAATACGTACCAATATTAATCTTTAAGAACTTTGATAAAGCAAAAACTACTTTACATAAACACACTGCTGCTATTTGTTTCCAGACGAGGACATTACTGATGCAAGACGAATACAATGCAATCGCACAACAAACACTGGATACAAAAAAAAAACTCTGCTCCAACCCCCAGCAAGCGTTAAGAACCAAGATGAAACCAAGATGGAACCAAAATGGAACCAAGATGGAACCAAGATGGAACCCAGATGGAACCAAGATGGAACCCAGATGGAAGATGGCCGCTCGGTGAATAAGGCCCATGGTGGTCTTTTGAAATAAATACTCCGGGCATTTGCTTAAGCCGTGCTTGCCAAAGGGCAGGAGTAGAGGACCATGGCATACTCTGCAGTTCTCTGGTTTAATTGGATATACAGTAGACTGTGAAGCGTGAAACTCAAAGCAAAAAATACATATTATATCTCCCAACAGCCGGCAGTGCTTGGGTTTTGAAAAAGTAATAAGGAATCACTGTCTGTGAATAAAGAGCCACTTCTCCACAACGACACATGAATTTAATATTCTCTTCCTTCCAGCGACAAGGGGGGTGGTTTGTATTTGGCTTAGAGAGTAAATATTAATCCCTACCTGCTCACTCATCACATGGCCTGGATGTGTTTTTCGGTGTGCATGGAAGAGGATTCAGGCCACGGCCCTGGAAGGCGCTGAAATTAATTAATACAACTGGGTGTTTGATGGCTCCTTTTTTCTGCCGTTCGTGGGAGATTACCAGAGGGGTACTCACTCAGAACCAGCCTTTCCATACAATAAGTCTATGACACTGCATTGATTACTTGCGATAAGAACCGCCTAGTTGTCAGGAAAAGGTCTTGATTGACAATCAAGAATGACCAAACAGCGACCATACACTGAGAGTAGTCCTTCTTCAGAACCTCATTTTGCTTAGCGGACTACGAAAGAAAATAACAAATTACCTGTGGAGAGAATAACCCCATGGTTGTAAGAATAAGAATATATCTAATTTGTGTCACACCGGAGCCAAGTCTAAACTTCCGTGAGGGACAATACTGACAGCCAATGAAAAGCATTTCTTCAGCTTCATGAATCAAAATCAATGAACCAGACGTTCAAGATGAGTCACATGGTGACTAAGTGGAAATTAATGGAAAGTCTGAGACTACCTGAGATAAAACCTAGGTACCCTTCTTTCCGTGGGTGTGCATAAGGGAGTCTGTGTCTGTGTGTGTGTGTGTGTGTGTGTGTGTGTGTGTGTGTGTGTGTGTGTGTGTGTGTGTGTGTGTGTGTGTGTGTGTGTGTGTGTGTGTGTGTGTGTGTGTGTGTGTGTGTGTGTGTGCGTGCATGTGCGTGTGTGTGTGTGCACGATGCAAAACCCATGGGCCATGGCGGTGAGGTTATTCTGGCACATAACCAACCTTCCCTTAGTTAGGACACATATTCAAAGCAACACGTAACACGGTGCAAAATACACTTATTGTATTTTATGCCGTTGATCCATCGCTTTTAAATAAGTAATTTAAACCTGTTGGCGAGAACATTCTGTGATTTCAGTGGGCAGTCAAATCTTGTTTTGGTTCCACAAAACATTGTAATGATTACTTTCTATTTTGGTGCCTTGGTAAGAAAAAAAAAAACCACATTCACTAACACAAAGACAAATCTTTTTTTGTTCAACATATCGTTGACCATCTGCTAGCGAGCGAGTCGAATGACGACACTGGCTTGTAAACCACATTGCCTTCTGCCTCACTATGCGTGGGTTAAAGATGCCTTGATCAAATATTAAATGAGGAGGGATATGAGAGAATATCCATAAATACGTAGTCCTAGTCCATAACCATATGACACTGCGTCTGCATTAGTCAGCCTGCATTATATACAATAGTCAGCCATATAGCCATAATCGGTTCTGTATTAAAAAATACAGTCAGCTCTGAATGAAACAAAACTTAATTCAGCATAAAAAAAAACATACCAAGTAATTCAGTCAAACACAGTTCTTCATATATGACAAACAAACAGTATGTGATACTGCATCAAAAGGTATATAGTAGTACATTAATTAAACCCTGAGCGATAATATATTACTATACAACTATCCAAATCAACAAGAAGAGAACTCTGCTCAACCTGAAAGCACTTGTGATCAATGAAGCCCAACGAAAGGTCACAATGGAGGCCTTTATCCAGCAGAACAACGCAGCCGTGTGTTCACATTATTCAATCACTTAAAATGGAAACGTTTGATTGCTTTTACACGTCACTGAAACAATCTATCTCAGATGGTTTCAGAGCTTGCGAGCGTGTAATCATTATATGGTAATCATTTAAATGCAATCCTTCAACGCTATCACCGCGGGCGTGATTTATCATTCTATAAAGTCCTGTATGTTGTCATGTTTCCCTTTATAAGTGATTGACGATGTGCTGAACGTCAATCACTCCGAAAAACACCCCACTAATTGCAATGTTTAAGCTGATAGACTGCTAGGCAGACGGATGGACAGATATAACACATCAATGTTCTTTTTTCGAGAGGCCAATCTCATCATGACTACAGCTGAATGACAAACTCTAACACTGCAGGAGGTCAGGGTGTGTGTGTGTGTGTGTGTGTGTGTGTGTGTGTGTGTGTGTGTGTGTGTGTGTGTGTGTGTGTGTGTGTGTGTGTGTGTGTGTGTGTGTGTGTGTGTGTGTGTGTGTGTGTGTGTGTGTGGGAGACCCCTTTAGGATCGTCACCTGTACACGCTGTATTTGGCCAGTCAGAGGACCAGGAGGTGAAGACCTCCTCAACCTCCTCAATCTGTGCTGTGACACACTCCTCTCCTGCACTCTCCTCTCCTCCCTCACTCTCTCCATCCTCTCTCTAACACCCCCCTCCCCTCCCCTCCCCTATCCCATCCTCACTCCTCCAATCCCTCATCCTCCCCCATTCTCACCTCTCCGACCTCTCCCATCTCCCTCTGGTCTTGTGTCTTTGTATGTCAACCACGCTCTACCCACACTGTATCTCCTCACACCTCTCTGTATCTCTAAAGCTCCTCCCTCTCCACTCTTTTTCCTCCCCTCCCTCTTTCCTCTCCATCGCCTCTCTCTTGCTTCTCTCCCTCTCTCCCTACTCTCTCTCCCTTTCTCTGCCTGACAGCCTGTGCCAGGGATGCTTTGTGTGCGAGCACATGCGTGTGCATTTTACTTTGTGTGTGTGCGTGTGTGTGTTTTCCAGACACCTTGCACCCAGGGATTCTGTTTCAATACACCACACGCTGCCTCTCTCTGTGCTACAGTGACAGCAGTCTGGCTAATTAGAAAAACAGCAAAATCAAGTCCAACGCTGAATGGATTTTCCCTTTTGTCTATCCTCTCCCTGACGCCTGGTGCCAGAGGGAGGCTAGTCCTTGTCGCTCTGGCTTCTAATCCGTTATGCTTTTCACTTGGCAGATTCTGGTGCGTGATGACTAAAAATAAACACTTTTCTATAGTTAACAAAGCTAACCCTGAACCTGACTGAATTTGAACCCCTAAATAAGGGACATGATAGTGTAGACATGGCTAGGGTGTACAACTCCCAGCCCGAAGGTTCTGGGCTGGTCTCCCAGTGTCTGCAGTCTACCTGTAGGGACCAGGCCCTAGTTAAACCTTAATAATGTGTCATTATGTTGTTCAGTGCAAGTCGCTTTGGAGTAAAAAGTCTGCTAAAACTTTAACTAACTAACAAAATTGTAAGTCATTTAAATGTCTACTTGTTATCACTTTAAGTGTTTTTTTTATGTGCTTGCTTGTGAAATTAAACTGATGCCAATGTCTTCATAAAATATGACTTCAATTACTTTTAACAAATTTATGTTCAAAGTTTGAGTTGAAGACCGAGTTAATTCAGTCTGTTCGTAATTTTCTTATCTTGCACAAACCTAAACGCTGAAACGCTTTGCTGAACAAACATTGATCGTACAGATGGCTTTTAAGAGTTGGTGAAAACTTTACAACGTTACCTCTCCTAGGGACAAATTTGACAGCGATACTGCCTTCTCAGCCAGTATGCTATTGCGCAAGCACGCAGGCGCGCTTGCTGCGCGTCTGCGTGCTTGTGCAATAGTCCCTTCACAAGCTCTCATTCCACATCACACGAGACAGATGCTGGTAGCGTGAGGCTTCCTCTGCATCTCAGAAATCGCTTACGCAGGCCGTTTCCAAAGCCAGTCCTTACGACAAAAAAAGCCAGCGGTGGAACGAGGTAACAAACGCTGTCACTGTTTACCTGTGTAAGGACATGGTTCCCTTTCAAAATATCGATAGAAAGGGCTTTAAAGAGATTTTCAAAACACTCGATCCCAGGTACGCGTTACCTGACCGCACACACTTCATCCAAATTGAGATGCCAAAACTAAACGGCAAGGTCCTCGAGCAAGTGGAGAAAAAAATCCATACTATTAAACATTTTTGTTTTTCAGAGATGGAAGTAACTTGAGAATTTTTTTTGTATTTTTTCTATGCAGTTTTGCGGCCTAACCAGTATTTTACCCCTTCAGAAGCATTTATATCGAAATTAGAAGATACAATTAACATACTGTGATATAATACCATTACCGTCTATGCCTCAAATCATATTTTGATATATATTTTAGTCCATACCGTACAGCCCTACGTGGGCTCCTTTGCTGTGGCTGTATGTGATGTAGGCCTACCGGGAGGGAGAGAAAACAGGGGGAAATAAAAACGCAGTGATGTTCAAATACCTGACTGAAATTCCAAAAGGACTGAGGCACACACACATGCAATGTGTGTGTGTGTGTGTGTCTGTGTGTCTGTGTGTTTGCGTGTGTACATATATGTGTGTTTGAAGAGCAGGGCAGTGAAAGAGGTCTGATGTCGCCTACAGGAGTTCCTCATGAGTCTTTGTATAGTTTAATCCCATTTAGCGCGATGCTAAATGCTAAATACAGAGCGTGTGATGAGGGTGTTAGGAGGAGATGTGCTACCACCCTGAGCTGGGCTTGGAAAATGTTACACACGTTGCCAAAGATAACTAGATAGACGCTACAGGCAGACGAGAGACGAGACGAGTTGGTGGTTTGAGTACCAATACAGGTACGAGGGAGGGGGGAAAGGGAGAGAGGGGAAAAAGAGGGAGAAGGAAAAAAAGAGTGAAAAGACAAATGAAAAGGATAGATACAAGTTAGAAATATTTGTTGTTGATTTCGGCAGCAACATTTTTGGCAAACATTGGTTAATATATATTATTGCATAAGCCCAACAAGCATTCAGTTATTAATATAAATAGGTGCTGTAAAGATTTGTCGTTATAGATTAATATTAAGCTATGGCCAGATATTATATTGTGGTGGGGATAAATGTGTTTTCTTGACATTACCAGCTTCATCATATTCAAGCAAAGTACAATACATTGTATGAATATAGTTGTAAATCATAAGGTTGTTCTTGGTGACAGGAGGGTAAAATGGGTAAACACACACTGCGATGTAATAGTACATGAGATTGTTTGTTTGTGTGTAGTGGTTTGTACATCACACGTGTGTGCTAGTGTGTGCGTGTGCGTGCGTGCGTGCGTGCGTGCGTGCACGTTCGAACCACAATCCTCAAAAAGTAGTCTGATGTAGTGTCAGAAAGGTCCAACATGTTTGTTTTTTTAGACTTTAATAAGAATTATTATGTGGGAGTTTGGAAAGGGGATCATAATAAGAGCTTTCTAAACGGATTATCTCACTGACCGTGAATGAGCCAGATTTGATTCTGTATCTCCACTCCTATTCATCCAACTGCCGGCCTCACTTTCTAAGTAGGCCTACTGTGTAAGTACTACTGACATGCACCTGTCGACGGACACATACACACACCTGTACGCACACACACGTACAAATACAGAGCACCTTGAGAGCAGCATTAGAACATTAAACATGGGACATGATTTCGTGCCCCTGCAGTCGAAGGAGACAGGGAGGAAGGGAGGAGTTGAAGGTGAGGGAGGAGGAGGAGGATGTGGAGTAGGAGATGGAGGAGTAGGAATATGGGTAAGAGATGGAGGAAAGAACTGAGGGAGGGCATAGAAGGAGGAGGTGAGGGCGGAAGCTGAGCATAACAGAGAAGGAGGATGAGGCGGGAAGGACGAGGGAGGACTAGGTGTCGGGGAATGAGGAATGCATTGAGGAGGTGGAGGAGGGATTCTATGGGCGTGCTGCTACAAGCAGTAGGAAGGCCCCCATCTGAGCGTCCTCTCAGCTCAACCAGGAGCTAACACATAATTATTCACCAACAGTGTTTAGACGGAGAGAGAGGAGAGCGGAAGATAATACAGCGAGAGGAATCAAAAAGAGTGTGGAAGTGTGGAGAAAGTTGAGAGAGAGTGAGAGAGATAGATTACCAAAATCAATGTCATTTTAATTGTCACCATCCCACTACTGCTCCAGTCATCAAGATAAACACCACCACAAGACCAGCAGGGGGGCTGGGGAGGACACACACACACATTGCGGGGAGGAGGGTAAAGACAGAGGAATAAAATGGCATCAGAAGAAGAGTGTTTCAAAGGGAGGAACGCGAGTGTGCTTAGGAAGAGATGCTGTACTGTTCAGTCCCCCAGGGGACGTCTTCACTTCATCTCTCCGCTCTCATCCTTCTGTCACTCTCTACCAATTAGCATGTGGAACACACACACACCAAATGTTCACACACACATACACACACACGCAAAAGAACACATACAAGACACACACACACTGTTTGGTTTTAGTAGAGGTGAATACTGAACGTATGCCAGGGTGTATTTTTGCTACATTTACAGTTTTTGTATAGTCTTCTATCTTTCAAATACACCTTCTCTAATGTTTTTCATAAGTTCCTAACTCAGAATCAAAAGCAAGCCCTAATTGGACAAGAGCCAAGGTCTTTACTCTCTCTCTCTCTGTGCGTGCGTGCGTGCGTGCGTGCGTGCGTGCGTGCGTGCGTGCGTGCGTGCGTGCGCGTGTGCGTGCGCGTGTGTGTGTGTCCCAAGGATCACTATGGTATTGAAGGGAGCAAGAGGAAGTTGTGTATGTAGGGATGGCAAAGAGGGGATGACAAAACCCACACATAATGACAAGACAAACACTATGAACACTGGGAAAGACTCTTCTTGGCCAGGGGACATAAAAAGTACTATTTAATTCTTGTTCACCCCAGGATATTTAGGTATTCACAGATTCAGCAGATTCATATTGTATTTCTATGGATTCACTATAATCATATTGGATTGGTATAACCTATAGCTCAGTCCCTGTCAACATAACAGTGATTTATATCACTGCTAAGCAGAGCTGCTGTCTAATAGTATTGTATGCTTCCGACCTGAGTTAGGGTTAGTATGACCCGGAATCATCGAAATTGGCAACCATGATAATAGCTATTTGAATTCACTTGATGCCAAGAAAAGTTTTCATGCTAATTATGCAGACTTCGGCCACAGGATGACCTCTGAAATCATACAGGCCCCAATATTTAGGGTTGCATAGAGGTTGTTTGGGTTGTTGATTTAAAAAAAGTTTTCATGGAGGAGTGGCGTTTTTGACATACCTAGGTGTGGTCATGGATGAGGTGACGTTGAGCCTACAGCACTCTCACAGGAAATATAGAGTATTATATTGTGTGTTCTCTAAGGCTAAGAGATAGCGGGCTATCTTAATGTATGATATCTCTTAAATCGTCTGTCTTGATCTATGAAAAAAAGGCAATTCACTAAACTTAATTTGGATATTGTTATTTAATGTTAAATTCCATGTTAAATTGACTATGTTTTGTATGAAATTTCTGATACATTACGCTTATTCAGACATGAAATTACACATGAGGTGTAGCAATGAGAACCACCTAAGCAGGCTTTATGACCTTTGGGTATGTGCATGCAAAAGGTATTATTTAAAAACATGCATTCCTGGTCATGCTCCAGAACTACCAACTCATCCAGATGGAAAGAACTCCACCAAGGGGGTTCTTAACTCTCACCTGTGTGCGTGTAAGTTTGGGTGGAAACTTTGAAACCTTATTGAGCCATGTGAGCCTTGAAGTGATTGAGGTCCTTGTTTTTTTTGGAAGCTAGTTGACAGAAACTGTGCCAAGCTCTCACAGAGACACACACTCTATCCATGCCAGGAATTTCAAGGTCAGGTGTGAAGGAATACCCTGGAGCAGACCGTGACTGCCTCGTCTCATCGAATCTTCTGGTGTGTCTGCTGACAACACACTACAGCATCTTCTATTCGGTAAAGAAGTGGCTTTAATCCTAAACCATTTCAGATACAGGTTATTAAGGAGCATGTAGAGAGGGCATCTTGCCCAAGTTTCCCTTTTTTTTTTAAGATAGAACATGTAGTAATGTCCGCTGCTACATGCTACCTAGGTGCCTGCCTCACTCCGCCTAGGTTGCTTTACTTGGCTCTTCCAACCCCAGCATTTCTAATTTTCTTTTTTTTCTACCAAAAGATATGTCATATTTTTGGGCCATCACCAGTTTGCACCCCTGTAAATGTTGTGTCCCTGCAAGTCACCTTGGATAAAGGCCTCTGCCAAATGTAGTATCATTTCAGTTCACTATAGCTCAGCCATACAAACCCCAATCTTCTCCGTCCTCCTGCCTTTTCTCACCTTGGCATGTGGGTGTAGAGTCTGTGCATCATGTAATCTCATCAAATTTCACTTTTGTTTACAAGGGAAACGTCAGTAAATGGAGGACAAATTCATAAATTGGATGACAAAAAATGATGGTGCCAGACATATGTTAATTTTAAACTAATTTTTAAGTTAGTATCGATCTTAAAAACACACACACACACACACACACACACACACACACACACACACACACACACACACACACACACACACACACACACACACACACACACACACACACACACACACACACACACACACACACACACACACACACGGCTGTTAGTAAGCCAATCCTGCGCAAGGTAAGAGAATATTGATCTTCTCACAAACACAAAGCAACCTACGGGTCAACAAGCAATCCCCAGACAAACCTGATCACGTTTCCCACAAGCTAATGTTTACATACTGGTAGGTATACACACACACACAGATACACACTAGCTTCATGTCTAGGAGCCTACCCCACCTCCACCCCCTTTACCACTATCAGCATCACACAACCCCACCCCCCCCCCCAATCAGGTTTGTGTTTGTTCATTAGATGGATGAGTGAATAAAGTGAAACCAAGACGAGGATGGAGAGAATGACCTTGAGATAATCTGGTAGATTCTCCAGCATCTCTCTCTACATCTCTATCTCTCGCTCTCAATCAGCTATAGATAGCTATACGTCACGCGTGTTCAATTTTGTATGGAAATCGACCCTGGTATGTCTTTGCGAAACCTTGCGATGGTTGATGATGTTTTGAGAAAGCAGTGAAATTAAAACACATTATAAATTCATCTTGTAAAATCCATACAATCCAAATACACGTTAGTCACACACAAACAGTGCTGTCTGTTTATTTAAGCGGCTGCTGCCACTTAAAAGTTTTTCAACATAAAAAGGGAACAGGAAGCACATCAGTACACTTGGTTCATCATTTATTCAGGCAGTTCCTAGTGATGAAATCTTTGAGATTCCCCAAGTGGAAGAGAGTTCAGACCCGGCTTTGTCAATACATTCTGCTGCCACCAAAGGACTTGTTTTGAGAGCACACACAATGTGCCCACAAAACGTTTTAGAGACTTCTAGGAGATAGTGAGAGTAATGTAGATGTCTGCTTCTCTTTTACCGGTACACATAATGTATTGCATTCAATATACTTACAGCAGATTTTTTTTTTTAACGGGAACTCTCTCCCTTGGCATTTTACTAATTTGACAGTACTGCTTCATATGTGTTTTCAAGTTGTGGTCTCAACTGCATTCGCAAAATGATGTGGTTAAACTTTTGTGTTGATCTTTCAAGGAAATGGAGTTGACGCCACAGACAACTTTTTTCCCCTGGCACATTTGAAGTGGTCCTCCCTTATGTTATCAAAAAAATGGAGCATGACGGTTCCCCTTTAATGGATTGGGTTGGATATTTTCATCCTTCGGCCCCAGATTAGGACAAAGGGCTTTGAGCATTTCTGTTCAAGTGATCAGTAGGCACTCTCTGCTACTACGCAGGTGTGAATGTGTGTTGAACAGATTCAGCAGAATCTGAACCTCAAGCAATTAACAGAGCATGTAATCAGACAAACTCACCATTCCTGAATAAATAAGGCTTACATTTTTAGTACCCAAATTCGAATTTGAAAAGAATTTGATTAAAGATACAAGATACTAGTAGTATGTTTTTCAATTATTACAACCGGCCTCTTTGGCTCAATAGACATAGGTCAGTTGGCAAGCCAGGCAGCCAGTGGGTGAGCCAGTAAGTTAGTCAAACAGTCTAGCCAGTCAGCTATAGCAAGCCAGCCAACCAACCAGCCCTATTTTGGTTTGGAAGGTTTTAACATGATGTCACAGATATTCGAAGTGGCCATTTTGGTACTAAAAATTGTGATCAAGGAGGCCGATAGCCGATAGATTTGCAGTAGAAATTAAAATTGTAGCTTCAAAATATTGAATAACACAAACAACAAAACTCTGTTGACAAACATTTATGCACACCGAGTAGAGAAACATCAGGCTGACATATGCATATTGTGCAGTGATGCTTTATTTAGTACAGCAAAACAGCTTAGTAAGCCTTTAGGTTTGTTTTAATTACTAAAATGTTATATATTATCAACATGCATGAACCTGTCAGTTAAAACAAGGCTACTTCATTAGTAATGATTATTATAGCTTAATATGATGTCTGTAATGGTTGCTGTTAACAGACTTTAGTTGATTAATGCGAACAATTATATGGAAGACTTGAAGACTATTTCCTATTTTGTAGCATGCAGCCAATGAGTTTGCACTATAACTCCCTCGAAGCACATGCAGAAAAAAAAATTTAGGTTTCAGGTGGATTTGGTCTTCAAATAAACCAGTCGAAAGAAAAAAAAACACAATGTATAATTGCAATAGAAGTGTGTGACTTTGATTTCAACTGTACACCATCTATGCAGCGCATGAATGGATTAACACAGACCTTAGCTGCAGTTATATTATATTTGAATACTCTAACAACCCTATCCAGCACCTCTCTACAAGAAACAAATTGAGAGAGCTTCACAACAAACTTCAGTAATGTAACTACTCATGGATTGAGACTTGAAGTAGGAACGGCCCTGGTAAGTGCCATGCAAGAAATAACAGAATACTATCCCTTTTTACATTGGTTAGACATACAAGACTCAACTTTAGCTTACTTTATTATTACCAACAGCTACATTTTACATCTTACAACTGATGTTACCCTTGCAATATTTGAGCTTGCTAACTCAAATAGGTTCCAGTTCCACTTGCACCGACGTACATCAAGCTACGATTGCATGGACAAACTGTTATCTTGTTAACTGTATATCCCTGCCACAAAGTGCATTATTCTGGCATTTTCAGCATAACCTACGTGCCTAGGTGTGCAACTTCAGTGTAGAGGAATGGGATGTTGACTGCATCTTCACAATAGCTCCTGCCTTACCTTGGACCTTACCTCTGCTCACTAACCGGAGCTGTTTCACTCTGCACATGCGTTCCTCTGGGTGCCTCTGTGATGTATTGATAGTATACTAGTAGGAATGTATGTGTGGAGAGGGACTCCCGGAGGAGTTGGTTGAATAAAATAAAAACAAGGCACAACCCTGGGGTTTCTTGTTTGTTCAATCGATACGATTCAGGAAAATATCCTGTTACATGGTGTCAGAAGTACTGAATCCCGTCACAGGTGACGTCGGAGGTCCTGCAGAAAGTCCCCATCAGTGATAGCTATGCAGCACAGTAGCCTTCGCTGTTTGTTTAACTTGTGGTGCGTCAACGATCAGATATTGCTGTGGGCGGGACACTGCGTACGACCACAGAGTTGTGACTGCAGACAGAGAGGGGTGGCTGCATCAGAGCCAAAGCAGCAAAATAAATGATTTATTAATGTATCTGCAATTGGATAAAATAATAAATAGATTCCGATAACTGTAAACATTTAGAATTTTGGATCCGATAATTGGCCAGGATCCATTACGATTCAGGACTGGGCTTGCTAGGGGTCCACCCAGGGATAATTGGTGGACACCTAGCGAGGGGAACTTATTTTATGGAACTAACGATCTGATTATTTTAACATTCCTATTACATAAGTATGTTGGACACCACCATCTTATTACTGAGTATCCATGACCTCAGATGATGAAAGTGTTGGCAAGTGAAAATGTCCCATTACTTTATCTTTGAACAGCTTTGAGTGAAACATTCCCAGATAGTACTCGAGATCAAATAAAAAACAAAAAATTATAAAAAATAATTCAAATCCCAACTGGAGCTTCTTCCTTCATTCTGTGTTGTGTATCTTTGTGCTCTATTCAAAGTAGAGCATTCTCCGCTTAGAGGAAAGATCTACTAATTTTTAATTACAAAACGTTCAAACACGAAGAGGAAATGAAAAAAAAAAATTCACTGCTGTATTTGACCAGTAGCCATATAACCCCTATTCTCGCCTCTCTCCACCAGCTACCAATAACTGCCAGATCAGATTTTTAAGGTTCTACTGCCTAACCTATAAAGCCTTGCATGGATCAGCACCATCCTACCCAAATGACCTTATCATTCCTTATAGACCTCCTCAGTCCCTCTGGTCTTCGGGAGCTTGCCTTCTTTCTCTACCAAAGGTTGAAAAGAAATCATCAGGAGAGAGAGTGTTTGCCTATCGAGCGCCCTATCTATGGAATAGTATGCTTCCTGTTATCAGGGAAGCTGACTCGGTCGAGCAATTCAAAGCAAAGTTGAAAACGTACCTATACAGTCTTGCGTTTGGAACATAGTTCGCCAAAACAAGACTGATGTCGGGAATAATACCAAATGCGTGGTTGATGTTTCTCAGTGTTTGTCTGATCCTGATAATGTTTCTGTTTCTGATTGCCGTGATGCGTGTTGCTCGTGCTTGTTTGTGCTGCTACTAAATTAGCAGCTGTCTACATTTCCAGTATCCACTTTTCCCTTCTAATTCGTCTGTTGTAGCATGTTGCAATGACTGCGACTGGATGCATGGACTCTCCTTATGATTAACCGGCCAGCACCAAATCACTTATTTAAAATGTTTTGCCTGTACATATGGATGAATGTATTTATGTCAATTATGGAACTCATTGCCGTTTATTCTTGCCCTCTGACACCAGGGGGGCGTCATAAATATTTGGCCGGCGGTTATCCCCTATGAGACTGTACCGGTGATTAAGGGGAGTACAAATAAAATTGAATTGAAGTAGTAGAATAATTGGTCGAACCTGGCATGTGCATTAATATCCATACAGGGCCCTAATTTGGTCAGTGGACCACAATATGTCTAAGCAGCAGACCACAATAGAGGCTGATTGAAGTGGTCAGCCGAAAAGGTCTCGAAAAATCGACCCAATGACGCACGTGTACGCGAGGACGCATACGCGGCAACGGTTTACAACGGGCGTCTCTACATGTGCAAAGCTAAACATGTAGGCCTACACACACACACACACACACGCACACACACACGCACACACACACACACACACGCACGCACACACGCACGCACGCACACACGCACGCACACACGCACGCACACACACAACGAAAATACCTGGTCCTAGATCTATCTATTTTCCTTTGACCCGTTCGAATACGCAGTCTCAAAGGGCTTATTTTTATGTTTAGGCCGGGTAATTGTTTTCGGAGATGGATCGAGAGGCAGGTATGTTACACGTGGCCGCCCCCGGACCTGGTGACCACAAGTCACGGAGAGAATCACTCTTTTTATATCTCCAAACTGGCAGCAGCTACCGCAACTGCTTCTATGCGCACTATGTTTTCAAATGAATGTGTCTTTTTAAAATAATTTGAAAAACTAAAATGCATCAAATGACACTTTACAATCGCATTAAAAAAAAATCTGTTTTAGTGTAGCATACAAGAAGACAGCACATTAGCAGGCTATGAGTAATCACTTAAGAAAGAACGTCTCCTAATGTGGCGCAATTAACCTTTTAATAGCGCAGCAACAAGACAATACGCCACAAAGTCCTGTTTTTTTTCGTCCAAACTTAAAGGCGTAGGCTACACTATTGAACGAGGTGTTTCATAACTTGCACTGCACAAATGTCCAATAGTCGCTTATATCCAACAAAATAAATAGTGTAAAATAATGTGTATTTACCTTTTCTGTCATCAAACAACAGTGGGTCTGAATGGTTTGCCAGAAGAAGAGCAGCTAGTTATCCAAGCGAGACCTGTGGGAAACCTTCCTCTACTCCGACGCCTCGTATGTTTCCTTTAAAGTCTGGCTCCAGAGCGGCTTCTTCTCCTCGAACCCGAACATATCCAGAGAAGGGAGACCTGCCGCGTCAGAGCAGCCGAGGTGTGCGGGTCGGGAGCGAGCGGAGAGCAGCCATAACATATCTCACCGAAATAGGATAATAGCGTGTCATGCGGCCACGGAAACCGAATGATAATTGAACACCTGTGCGCTTCAAACACGCCGCCGAATCAAAGCGCTCGCGGTGTCCGTCTGACGGTAGCCCTGGCAACTCCCGGGCTGGTGGTGTGCGCGCGAGCCCAGGCGAAGGAATCCACGTGTGTCGTATTTTATCTGTCGACGGTCTTTTATTCTTGTTTTCTTTCTTGGGAGAGAAAAAACTAGGAAAACGGTGATAAATCCAAGTGGACGGGAGGGAATAGCTCCAGAGGAGGGTTTTCCTCTCTCACCGGTTGATCGGCCGCGCCAGGTGAGAGGAGGTGAGACGCTCTGGGAACCCCGATCGATATGGAGGATGGGTGAAGATCCTTTTGGAGGCTTTACTAATCAATCATCAGTGGGCAGACGGTGCTGCTGGCCCCTCGCAGGTCTCCGTGACCGGTCCAAATGTCCCCCCGGTGGCTGAAGCCCCAGCACGGTGCAGCCTGATCCAACCCCGCTACGCACAACAACTGTGTGGCTATTGAAATTCGCCATTCACGTCAGTTGAACCCTCAACCGGAGATGAGAGCGTTGTTTTGTAATGCTTTCTTAAGTAGGCCTATGTATAATCATTGCAAAAGCCCTGGCTCTCCTTGGTAATTAATTCAACTCGAGTCTCGAGTTCAATTAAATAATAGAAAAACTAAATCAAAGACATCCCATCGGACGGTCAGAGACGCGCCTCTCACAGCCTACCAGCCTGTTGACAACTCGGTTATTAAACATCGATGTGTGTGTGTGTGTGTGTGCCTGGTGCCTCCCCAGCTCGAACGTATCACGAGAACAATAAACTTTCCATTTGCAAGAAGCGAAATTGTAAAGTGAACCGCTGGGACCTTTTCCAGGGAGCCACCAGAACCACCTCCACCTCCACCAGCACGCTTCACCGCGTTATCAGGCGAGTCGTGCGCCTCCCAGTTGGCAGCAAGCAGCCGGTCTCCAGTGCAGACAGGGGGGACTTCTTCTGAGATCCCTGTGGAGGAAATAATCATCTGGAGCTATCATCACTTGGATGGCTTTCCCTTGCGCTTTGGTTGGCAGCCGCTATAGTGTTTTCAACCCCCGAAAGCCGTCGAACCGTGCATAGGAAGGAGAAATGTGATTTAAAACGGAATGGGATAGAACTGATTTTTTCTAACGTGATGAAGCTATTCTTTCTCTCCTTGAATGATACAGGTGGGAAGATAAACGGAAAACCACACAGGTTGGAGGAATGTGGGTTGAGACGAAGATAAAGAAAATCCAAAAGCAAACTATAGAATAGGCCAAATACAAAAGGACATTATTAAATACAGGCCTATTTCTGAGGGGACCTAACGCAGAAAGAGGGGACATTTTTGTTAACTCTAAAATGCCCCCTAGCCTAATGCAGTGTTTTTTAAATGCATTCATTTATTGCTCATTTCTGTTCTTTGGTCGATGCTAAGATCGCTTTTTAACACATTTTGCTAAACTTTGTCTAGTTAAGCCCATATAATGCAATTTCATTGTTCTCGAGGAAATTTGATGAGAGCTCTAGTCTAGTGCATCGATCAGCAGCACAAACAAAGACAGCGGAAGGTAGGCTGCTATGGCACTGCGGACGTGCGGAGATGGACCGGCATCTACGGTGTTTAACCTCTCAACTTTTTCACAACGGAGAAGCAAATCAAT
>NC_082384.1:13990040-14067540 GCF_031168955.1 Gadus macrocephalus
AATCCAGCGGGTCTGGAGTATTTATCAGACACTGTGCGCCGATTGTTTCACCCAGAGGACTAAGCCAATGTTCCCCGCTAGACCCTGACAAACGTTGGCTGCGCCCGGATCCAGTGGACCATTAGTCTGGTGAAAACCGGTCTGTTTCTGCTCGGCTGATCCTGTGCTTTCACGGGCCGCCACCTTGACCTTGAGCTAGCGTAACATCGTGAACCGTGAACCGAGCTTACTTACACATGGAGCCCTACGGCAATGTCAATAGGGAATAGGGTATTATCTATTTCTATTTTGGAGGGGAATGGAAACTAAAGAATAAACAGACCATTACCACAACCATCGTAGCCGCCCAACTAAAGACACATTGAAGACTTGAACTGATTTATTTTTATGTCTTCAGATTGTTTCTTTGAGTACTCAAAGCATTGATACTACCTTTATATACCTTCATACTACCTTTATACTGTTAGTAACATGAACAATTAAGTTCCGCATTCCATCCACAATAATAACACTACACAGGCAATACAACTCATAAATATTAAAAAAACAAATCAATTATCGATTTTAATGATTTGAGAAAGTGTCAGAAATAGATCTTATTTATATTCATTCAAATATTTTTTTACTAACTCAGTCCTGATAAAAGAGGTTCTAGCGGCAAGCTGCCCCAACACCAGGTTCTCTAAGGCTTGTGAAGAAAATACAGAAGGAGTCAGTCAATAAAATTTGGGTGACAGAGGGCGGGTGTTACAGCACCACAACAAACACAATATATACATTAGTCACACAGAAACTACTTTCTCTCTTATGCACTGATTGTCTCCGGTTTCCCTGGCCTATATTTAACCTCGTCTGCCAAGTCATTGAAGAAAGTTATTAACCAAAAGCACCAAAAGAGCCATGTCTGCCCAAGCTCCGGCGAACATTCCTATCTCTTCTTGCCCAGTAAAGACCCTTGGCAGAATGTCAGCCGCCCTAATGATGTCTTTCTGATTGAAAATCCCTCTATTGCTCAAACCAACCAACCCATGCCCCTTTAAAAATAAATAAAATGTTTATGAACACACCCCTGTGCTTTAGCGAAAGGTCAGCATCACTCTCAAACTCTGGGATCAGAACATTCAGTGAGTTTAAAGCATCATTATGCTGCTATCCTGAGCGTTAGCTGCCTTAAATCCCTCCTCCATCGCCATGATCAAGAAACTTCGGGGTCAGGCTGGCATTCATGAATTCTCCGATCCGATCGACTAGCTCGGTAATTATAGCGAGATAGACAGCCAGGGTTCATATAATCACCATGCACACTTTTCCAAGTCTGTGCCTTTCCCTTCCACGCTAGTACTGTTAAAGATAACACAGAGGGGGGTAAACAAGTGAAAAGAGGAAGGGAGGAAGGAGGCAAGTGAAGACAAGCAAATGGAGGAAACTAAAGAAAAAGCAGAATGAATGGAGCAAGGGTAGAAGAGAAATGGGGAGATAAAGGGAGAGAAAAAAAACAAAAGGGAAGAAGGAGACAAAAGGAAGAAGGAGACAAGGGGAGGCGAAGGGAGGAAAGAAAAATGGATATGGCGAGAGATTGTGTGCTACGTTTAATAATCCCACAGGGTTTGTGTCAGCCTGCTCGGTTAACTGACGTGAATATACACACGAAAGGATGGCCTCAGGAAACACACGCACACACACACAAGACATCTAACAATATAAATATAACTCAATAGAAAGATTTCCGGTTGGCCGACTTGCCGGATCACAGCTATAACTTGACTAATGTAACCAATTAGTTGTGTTGTTTGTAAAACACGGCATTCAGTGGATCTCGTCTCTTCATCATGAAGACACATCGCTGCTGCGGTGGAACACAATTTATTTTGCACCAACCTTCCTTGGTTACCAGAAAAACTTTGCATAGCAACCTTAAAAGAAAGTGACAGAACGCAGATTGATGCGACTGCCAGCTTTGGGCGGGGTCTCTCCGTCACTCAGATCATCATGACAGGACGGGAAATCACAAAGGGCGTCACGTCTTGTCTGTTTACCTGGGATTCTAATGCACGTCTTGGCTTCTGGCTCTAATGCATTCTGCTCGGCCTAGCTCTGTCATGTGTAAGTACTCCTGCCACCCCTGCATCAGAACCCACCCATAGTGCTTCTCTATAGCAGGAGGAGTTCACTAAATAATCAATCGCTCTGTCGAAAGCAATTGACCACAGCGACCCTATCAGCACCGGTCGAAAGAAGTTAAGATAAGGGACCATACAGTCAGAGGACTTCCCTCTCACGTTCTCCATCAGGCCCTCTTTGTTCTCATCGGTTTACAGCCAAGACCGCGCACGTAGGAGGGGAAGCAAGGAGGGGGAGCTGAGCAGAGAACATTGTGTGTTCTGGGCTGGGCTGCACGACGCTGGCCACGCTAAACACGAGCATACGCTGAAGTGTCTGGTTTATGGGCGCTTTGCAGTGTTCTCAGCCACTTTCTGCTTCAAATGAGGCTAAAGAGATGGTTAGAGGGTTGCTAATTAACGTGATGTGCCCCGCAGACTCTGTGTGCACGAGTGTGCATGTGTGTGTGTGTGTGTGTGTGTGTGTGTGTGTGTGTGTGTGTGTGTGTGTGGGGCGGGGACCTCTGGAGCAGCCTGGCTGCCATGGTGAACACCATGGCAGCAGCCCCATGACAGCTCACCTGTAGCACAAGAAGGAGGAATACAGTCGTTATTGAGAATGTATGCATGGGCGGATAAAAGATTGTGTGGGTAGCAAACTGGAGGATATCAGAGTGTGGGTGGGTGGGGGGGTCTAAGACTGTGTTTATGTGTGTGTGTGTGTGTGTGTGTGTGTGTGTGTGTGTGTGTGTGTGTGTGTGTGTGTGTGTGTGTGTGTGTGTGTGTCTGTGTGTGTGTGTGTGTGTGTGTGTGTGTGTGTGTGTGTGTGTGTGTGTGTGTGTGTGTGTGTGTGTGTGTGTGTGTGTTACACCGGCTTCCATTACTTCCTGGATTGAGTAACAGCTGATCTTTGTGAGAGACGTCATCCAACCATCGCTCAGCAGAGGAGCAGCAGACGAACACCACAAATGCCAATGGACAGTAAACAGAGACACACTGTGCTGACCTGCGGCAGCACCGCAGGTCCAAAGCTATTAACATAATTCTAAATAATAGCATGTTTCCCTCCCCCCCGCCAACTGTCAATGATACTACTGACGTATATAAGTACTATATGGCCAAATGTCACTCATCCCCGACCCAAACGCTGACCCCGCCACCTTGGTCAACAGGCATAGAGAAGGTTATCCCAGATTATTATCCATCCACTGCTAAATTCACTTTTGAAGAAGTAGATAAAGTTATTTCCCACCTGCCAAATAACAGTGCCAGTGGATACGATGGGGTGACATACGAGACCATCAAAGCCAGAAAACCCCAGTCGACCCAAATACTAACATATTTACTTAACACCTGTCTGATTAATGGAAAGGTGCCAGGATCATGGAAGGGGGACCTCATCCATAGAATACCTAAGAAGGACAACATTCCAAGCGACCCATCCACATGGAGAGACATCTCTCTCCTTCCCACTGTCTACAAAATCTTAAGAAATGTCTGCTTTGCCTCATCCTCCCATGGCTTGTAGACACAGGGATCCTCTCACCCAAACAAAAAGCTTACGTAGACAGGCAGGGGATGAACGAGCATGTGTTCTGCCTTAAAATGGGAGTTGATGATTTTAAACATGAATCATGTAAACTTTATACTGTATTCCTGGATTTTAGAGATGCCTTTGTAACACTATCCCACAAAATGATGCTGAGTGCACTGGAGGAGGTCCATCTACCTCAGCCCTTTGTAGACATCATAACGGATGTATACAAGGGATTTTCTTAAGATTTTGTAGACAGTGGGAAGGAGAGAGATGTCTCTCCATGTGGATGGGTCGCTTGGAATGTTGTCCTTCTTAGGTATTCTATGGTATGAAGCCAAATCGGACAAATCACCCTCCTTCACAATAATTGGACAGCCTATCAGGGTCTACTCACGCCACGAGCCATTGACCTATCTTGGCCATAACATCAACATTGCGGGTGAGTGGGGGGAGCAGGCACAGGAGCTACGTTGTGCCGATAAGAACAGAATCGATCTAATTGATTCCTCCCCACTCCCTGTAGTCAGGAAACTGGACGCTATCAGAGAGGACCTACATGATCTGTGCAACAGAATGACAGTCAAACTGGAATGGACACCACACAACTCACACACAGCACCACAGGCATCTGATGCAGTTGTCACCGACAGAGGCTACTGTATACCACAACGAGGCACAACACACACTGCAGAACACAACAGCAAGGAGATTCCTTCTAAACATAAAAAAATAAAATAAAACAGAGACCAAACAACACTGGACTTGACTTAGAATGCAGGGAAAGCTAGCATGCCTAGACTTTGCCGACCACTCTGCTTCCCACTCCATGTACAGAAATGCTGCTGTTGGGGAGGACACCCTCTGTTTCACTGCCAAAGCTAGACTGCAGGTGCTACCTACCAAATACATTATGGCATTATGGCACCCTGCACACCACCATCCACACTGTATAATGCACTCTGGCCATCAACTTGAATTAGTTGCCCATATTGTGAATGGCTGTAATATGTACAAAGGACTGTATATTGCACGCCATGACCGACTTGTCTATCTGATTTCCAGCAATGTTAAAGAAGTATTTCTAGAAAATGTGACCATGTACAAACATTCACGCATCATGCCGGAATGGTTTAACAGCTCTATTGAAGTGTTTTGTTAACATCCCAAAGACCCCTGATGTTGTGTTTTTAAACAGAGACGGCAGGGAAGTGCTCTCACTTGAGATAGGCTGGGTGTTTGATCTGTACATGGGAATTGCTTTTAACGATAAAATCGTTAAATACCAGCCCATTCTGGAAATACTAAGTGACCTAGGCTACCAATGCAAGCTAATAGTGTTTATTTTTGGCAGCTTGTGGCATGTCCACAACCGTGTTTTCAGTGGGTTAAGGCTGGCAGGGCTCTCCAGCAGAAAATCTAAACAATTAGCAAAGTTCTGCTCCATATTGGCAGTGATAGGCAGTCTGGCAGTGTGACGCAGGAGATGTTTTTTGTACCCTTGAACAAAGACCAATCTCATCTCTGAACTATTTGAATCCTGTCTTTTGTAATGGGATTGGTTGATTAAAATAAAGAATTGTGTGTTTGTGTGTATGCGTGTGTGACGGCCGGTGTTTGGACCCCACCAGGACATTCAATTTACAGAGCAATGGTTTATACAGTGAATCTAGCATTACTACCTTCATTATTTACCAAAGACTTAATTTGAATCTAACTCACACACCAGAATAATTATGTAATCTATACTTTTCCATGTACAGGCCGGAGTCAAGTCAACTAGAGAGAGGGACCGAGAGAGGGACCGAGAGAGAGAGAGAGAGAGAGAGAGAGAGAGAGAGAGAGAGAGAGAGAGAGAGAGAGAGAGAGAGAGAGAGAGAGAGAGAGAGACAGAGACAGAGACAGAGACAGAGGCAGAGACAGAGAGAGAGACACACACAGAGGTTGGTGGTTGAACTTGGCGGCACCCGGCTGCGACCATGTCATCGACAAAGAGGGTGAGACGGAGCGGAACAACAAAACCTGAAACACAACAGAAAACATCCACATTTTTTCTTAAGAAGTAATTCCATGCAAACCACCCAGGCGTGTGTGCATGGTGGTAGACTGCCAGACTTCTTCAGTGTGTTTGTTTTGTTATGGATCTCTGCGAGGTTGAAAGGTGGGTCGGCTGGCTGGGTTCTCGTTCAGTGAGAGAGCAGGATTGTTGTTGAATAGAGCTGGAGTGGTTAATGGTGCATCGCTGGGACAAAATCTAATCTGATATACTTTTGCTGTAGGGAGTTTTCAGAGTTATTCTCTGAGTACTATATATGTTCAATAATAATACTGCCGCTGACTACCATTAACACTTTTATACTGTTACCACTATTATTACATACAGTTACATTTACCATTAACACTTTTGTACTGCAACGACTACCATTGACATACCATACTTGCTTCAAATACGAGATCGAATGATCTAGTTCTTGACATTTTCTATCTAAGATTATGCAAATAAATCAAATCAATCAAATATATTTAAAAATCGAAAGGGCAGGGTGGCCAAGGAGAAAACAACTCTGTCCATCAGTTGGAGATTGGAAGCCAAAAGGTATGCAAACAGAGAAGGGAAGTGTTTAAAAATATGAATGCAGTCAAACTGTGTGATAAGGAATACAACGTCTTAAGACTGACTCATCAACAACAACAGAGCTAGTGTACCTGAAGCCACACACACACACACACACACACACACACACACACACACACACACACACACGCACATTCAAACACACACAAACACACATATACACGCACACACACAGACAGTAGAATCAGCTTGTATAATCAGCAGCAATGATGTTTACAGCCAACCAACAGATTAACAACACTGTGTGTGTGTGTTTGTGTGTGTGTGTGTGTGTGTGTGTGTGTGTGTGTGTGTGTGTGTGTGTGTGTGTGTGTGTGTGTGTGCGTGCGTGCGTGCGTGTGTGTGTGTGTGTGTGTGCGTGCGTGCGTGCGTGTGTGTGTGTGGGTGGGTGTGTGGGTGCGTGGGTGGAGTTGAGGTCTCTATTTCACACTATTTAAGTGATTTTTACAGATGCTTGCATCCAAAGTGACTTACTTGGAATTAATCTCCCATTGAAAGCTATAATGATGATGACGCATATAAATAAAAAGGTCAGCATCTATTGTATAGATTCAAGTTTGGTGTACTGAACTGCTATATGCTAATATTTTATGTAGCTTTTCTAAATGAATCCCTGATCGCTGTCTCACCGTGTGAGTCACGATCAAAGTCTAGAATTGCTGTATGATCAAATAAGATTTGATACGATAATAGCTTAGATGTACCGTTGGAACTACACAACCACCTGCATGTTGGTTGAGAATCACAATTTAGGAGTTAATCAGGTTTGTTTGGCAGTAGAGGGACATTTGGGGCTTGAATCACATGCATTATTTAAGAAACAAAACGAAAAACCAACATTAATCCTGGTCAGTTACAGGATAAGCGTTTGTTTTTCGTTTGTTTAAATAATGTACTGCAAAACAAATCAGCAACAAACCAAAAACTCAACACTGTGTGTATTATTCAGTAGATCTGCCAGTGCATGTTAAGGTTCCAGAAGTTTCACACAACTGTTCAGCATTCAAAAAGCAATTCACTGCAATGTATCTTTCCATTGGTTGCACCTGTGAGTTTTTCTCATCTGAATCTGCTGTCCTTAAAGACAACTAGACAAGAGGACATAAACACAAAAAGAAACATAGCCAGTGGTGCCCATTGCAGAGTAAATATATGTTGGTTTTTTGGTTATAATCATCATCAAAGGGAAAATCGTAATCAAGTTACTAATTTTGTTTATTAACATATATTTAATTGAATTCAGTTATTTAGCTGTGTATTGCATTGGAATGCAGATCAACTCTACTCCTATGTGATTCATTGTCAATGAGGTTGACATTAAAGGAACATTCATCAACGGGGATGCTACCCAACACTTCCAAGTCATCCCTGCATGTAAAGCTCTCATCGAAAGCGTTCATCAATCTATTCTAAAGCAACAGTGAACCAAAATCCACACCTCTCACATTACACCTCCTATATACTGGCTGCATATTTGCCTGGCCGTTCACAGGGAGGTAGCATAGGGTTTGGAACCTTGCATCGCAGAATGTCATGGAATGTGTTTCAAGCCTCACACACATCAATCACATCAAATCAAACGCCCGCACCAAAACACATGCAGTAGACCACACAATGCCCACTTTCTAAAACCAGTATGTACAAGGCGTTATTACTGCTGCGCAATGTATTCCACCAATACTCACAGCTGGATGATCACCAACACACACACACACACACACACACACACACACACACACACACACACACACACACACACACACACACACACACACACACACACACACACACACACACACACACACACACACACACACACACACACACACACTTGTAGACTGTGATCTTCAGACAAGCCCATTCTCTCATTCAAGCCCACCATGGAAACCTTGAATGCCAGGGGACTCTGACTGGATGTTGAATGAAACACAGACTCTGGTAAGAAATGAACCCCCAACTGGGCTACATCTAATTATATTAATGTTAGGCTCTTTCTCACGTGTGAAATCGATTAGCAAGTATGCCGAATTCTAAGAACATGCTCTGGGCACGACACTTCAGGGTGATAAATGTTCTGTGATTCAATCAGACCAGCCTTCAGCCCATCAGCAGATATTTCTTTCCTCTCTCCTGCAGTGTGTATTTCTTATTGCATGCTGCTCCTCACCGCAATTCACTGGCAGAACTGGCCCATAAATAACCCAGCCTCTCTCTCTCTCTCTCTCTCTCTCTCTCTCTCTCTCTCTCTCTCCTTTCCTTTGTAGCTTTATCCTCCTTGTGTTCCGTCTCTCCCTTCTCCTCCTTTATTCTCGCCGGCTCTCGCCGCCCTCGGGGACCTGACGGGGACCTGACGGGGAGTCCACACAGGAGAGTAATAATCTCGCCCCAGCTCAAATGTCAAGCACTCCTGCCTGCGTCTAGACACACACACACACACACACACACACACACACACACACACACACACACACACACACACACACACACACACACACACACACACACACACACACGTGCACTACACGCTCACAAGAGCACAAACAAATACCAACACGTATCCTTAACATTCACACATAATCGTATTCCCCTCTCTCCCTCTTAACCCATTCTCTTTCCATCAACAACCCCCACTTGCTCTTTTTTCACTTTTTCTATCCTGGGCCACTGCCTTATCTTGTCCTCCACCCCCTCTTCCTCTCTTTTGTAATTCCTTCTCTCTCTGCTGGCTCTCAAAGCACTTTTGGCTACCTGTCCCTTCCTCTTCTCACCCCTCGCCAAAGCCTTTTAAAAAGGCATCACTTTCTTTTCTATCCTTGACATTTCAATGGAACAGACAAGGCCACACTTAGTTGGTCTGTAGCACCCCATTAATCCAGGAAACCTTGTGATCCCAATTGGGGGAGGTTTGGGCTGCAGGTTAGCAGTTTCACACTTTGAATCTACAGGGCAATAGGGGCCGGGGTGAGCTTCATGCATGCAGGGTTCCGGTTCATCGCCCAAGGTAAAAAATAGTCTGGTATGTATGATGCTGCAGGAGGAATGGATGTGTAGATGCAGTGTGATGTTGGAGGGGTGCAGTGTAGAGGCATTATGTGGTTGGAGTGGTGGTGTTGGTGGCATTGGTTCCCTGGAAAGAAGGTCCCTCTTCTCTGTTTCTCCTCAAGGTTTCTCCCTTGATAACTACAGGAAATTCTCCTTGACCTTCAGAGGGCCGAGGGTTAGGGGGGGGGGGGGTTGTATAATATGGGGCATTTAATGCCCTTTGAGACAGATGCTGTAATTCAGAGAGATTCTGTGAGAAAACGAAAATGGACTTGACTTCTTATCTATTATGTTAATGAGATGCTTATGGGACAAAATTGTCTCCCAAATGATGCAGTCCATCACAAAAACTCAAAAAGCCTGTAAAGACCAAACTTCACTGTGAAAATTGTAACACTTTCAAACTGTTAATTTGTTTCAACTCAAAACCGACTCTTGCAAAAAAAAAGAAAAAAGAAAATCATACTGTGATTGATTTTGGAAACATGGTAAGCTTCTCTTAAATTGATTGGATGCTTTGGTTTTTCCTCAACCCCCCCCCCCCCCCCCCCCCCCCCCTCATTTGCTTTGAATAAAAGTGTCTGCTGAATGAAAAATAACCTTTCTGCCTACTTGCCTCTGGGCAGGCATGATGCAGCAGGCACTGGTAAATGCTAGCCCCCCTGCTTCAGCAGCAGCCAGACATGCTGTGCCGTGTTGCCCAGTGGGCCAGGACCTGTCCTCCACATGTGCACCAGGACCCCTGCGGCCTGGCCATCTGGTGTCTGTGGCAACGCAAGGGCCAGGAAACCATTGTAAACTGAAGAGACAAACACACACACGAGAAAAGTGGAACGAAGCAGAGGTTTGCCATTAGTCTCTACATGGCTGTTTAATTCCTCCCAACCATAATGCCCTCTTCCTCCTAAAAGAGAGATGGAAGCCAGATTGGATGCACCCATTTCAGGATCTCCAATTACTGCTTGGTGTTCACCTCAACAGAATATTGAAAACCCTCTGGATGACTGTTTTAGTCCTTTTTGTGATGTGCGATGATAACACAGAGCTAGTGTATATGTCAGTCAATGATGGGTGTCACAGATCTGGCGGTGTGTGCCAAGAGAGTGTGAAAGAAGACCAGAGAAAGTTCGGGCCATTAGCGATGCACATGGACAGTCAAGGCCACAGCGACAACTTCAACCACGTCCTACGATCGTCACCCTGTCACACAGACATCAGTGATGTGCTGCGTCTGATATCGAGTGTGTGCAGTGACTGTATCTCCTCTGTTTATGCCGTGTTGTCTCTCCAAGCCCTGGCAGCCCGTTTAGTTGATCCTGTAGTCCTCTCCTGCCCCCTGGTGGGAAAACACTAAACTATTGATATTCGGCTTTATTCTTTCTTACTTTATTATTCTCTACAAATCTCCGGACCCTACTCCTTCAACAATTCTTCACCTAGAGACTCCATTCCGATTTTAAAATGTTCATAATAGCTTGGAATCGCACACTACTATTCAAATGTTTAAAATAGCCTACATATATTTTTAATATTCTACTTTTTAAATATTATTTTTACAATGGAAGTCAATCGGAGGACAGCGAAGCCGTCCGCCTATTCTGACACTTCAACTACTTCCGATTGCGCAACTTGGTAAATTCTAAACATTAACTAAAGCAAAAAAAAAAATTACTTTTTACCCAGTACTAGACATTTTCCAGTTCCTTTATAGCTCCATTAACTTAAAAATGGTCCAATAGTACACACATAGCATTGCTTCCTCTCTTGATGAGTATCTAGATTTTTGCATATTGTGGCGACCGTGGTGCTCAGAGTGCCGCAAGGGATCCTGGGGGGGGGGGGGGGGGGGGCCTCTGGACCTCTGGACCTCTGGACCTCTGGACCTCTGGACCTCTGGACCTCTGGACCTCTGGCCCTCCTAGGTCTTTTGTGGCGGGGACATTGTGTGGGGTTTGTTTATTATTGCTATGGGTGGGTTAGCGTTTATGTTGGTTGGTTATGTCAAGTGTGTTTTGGTGTGTCGTGTGTGCGCCAAATAAAGGAAACTCTTGTATTCGCGCGGTGTAAGGGGCACGAGAGTTGTATACTGAACCTGGGCTCCCGTCTCGTCCTTCACGTGCTGCTCGCCGCAATATGAAATAAATCAAATTGTACCCCCCAGTAGTGTACAGCTCATTATTGATGGCAGCGTGAGATGCTTCAACTACTCATTTGAAGTTTGTGTTTGGGGCAGTATCTAAGTCTTCTTTTAGTGGTTGCTGTCTGTTTGTGTGATTCATCTTATTGCTGCTGTGACAGTGTAATATTTCTCTTAATCCGCTTATGGCAGCTGACATGAGAATCTACTATGTACCTTTTTGGTTGTTTGACATTAAATTGAAATATCAGGTTCGGTTGTTGAAGCAAACAGACCCAAACAAGGTAGCTGTTAGGCCTGGGAATCTGTGGCTGCAGCCTGGAATGTTTAATGAATAGCCCTGTATACGAAAGTATGAATCATGAGGAAAATAGCCACGAATCGATTCATCTTTTATTCTGATTATGCATTTAAGCCCTTGATATCATGATATCGCTGATCAAAAACATAAGTGCATTTTGGGTCCCTGTGTGTCGTTAAGCAGCAGATCTACTTTTCCCTAGGTGTAGTGAACCTCAGTAGGGGTTGCAAATGCAACCCCATCTTAGCTCCTCTCCCTGCACCCAGGTGCAGATAAAAGGGCCAAGATGGCTGAATTCAGCCTCTGTTGGTTACCTGGTGTAGGGTCCCCGTTTTTTAACAGTTTTGTGTTCCCATTTGATTTGAACTTCTATTAATTAGAGTCTCTTGTTTTTTAGGATCCCCTGCTGCTTTTTTGTATGGTTTTAGTAGTTCTGTTTTAGCTGTGCTGTTTTGTTTTGGTTTTGTTTTGTTTTTGTTTTGGTTTTGTTTTGTTTTGGTTTCGGTTTTGTTTTGGTTCTGTTTTTCTATTTTGTTTTGATTGCTTTAGTTCAGTTTGCTTTTGTGTTATTTCCCCTTTTTCTGTTTCATTTTTTGACCATTGGGTTGCTGGGTTAAATAACACCTGTTTTGCTGTTTGGTTTGGTTTTGCTCCAGTTTTCTTTATTTAGTTATTATTGTAATAAAATAAACAGTTGTCCTTATTATTCCTGTAATATCATAGTTTAATTTTCTTTGTTCTATATTTCCTGGGGTGTAATTCCCCAGGTGGCGTTGTCGGTCGGTCCCTCTTTTATTAACCCCCTCCCCCCGTTCATATTGACTTTTACACTGAGCTCCGCCACATTTTGGCGTTGTCGGTCCCTCTTCAGTTATTTCCCCCTCCCCCCGTTCATATTGACTTTTACAATGAGCCCCGCCATAGGCGTTCTTGGCACGCAATTTATGTGAGCACCACAGAGAGAGTGAATGTTCAGTGAGAGTGAACATTGCACTCTATGAACGTGCATTTGTCAAAGCCTTTGAAAGTAATCTATCGTTAATCAAACCGCAAGTATGCTTTGGGTCCTCTCTGTGTCATCAAGAAAAAATACTTCACACTACTTGGAACGCACACTTTTGTGTGAGATCAAATAAAAGCGTACGATCCAACAAGCATGTTGGAGAATTATGTATGACAACAGGGGGCAGTATTTCATCTTGTAAAACTACTGTTGATACAGAAACTCAGTTCCAAACTGACTCCAACAGTCCCGTTGGAGTGGAGCCAGAGAGGGGTTCGGCATATGATAAGAAATGCATAGGCCTACCCAATGGAGATAAAACAGGAGCAGGCTACTCTTCCACCACTGTTGGTTTAACATTTTTAGGGCATGATGGGCCTATAGCCTCACTTGTTGCTTCAAATTCCTCCTCTGAAGGAGAAGGAACGTTTTCAATGACGTAGGCCTATCTTGTAAGACGTCCCTTTCCCCCCCAAAAAAAGGACATCTACCCGAGCGCAACCCTATAGTGTTCCTCGAAATATAAGCATGTTCTTACATGATGCTTTGAATTCATTTTATGCAGCTAAAGATCGTAGTTTATCTTTCGACTAGTTAGCTCTTCCTTCAAACAGATACCTAGCTTTTCCATATTATATTATCATCTGGTTAATATTAGAATAGCCTACCTTCTAATCAGAAATATGTCTACAGGATAGGACCGTGGCCCTAACAAGTCTTGGGGCTAGTTCAACAGAACTGCCTTTAGGACTTTGGTTTTCCAGGTCTGACCGGAAGAATTTCAACATTGTTATGAAAATCGGTATGATTAACGACCATTTAACAATCTGAAGGGAATGAGTGTTTGGAAACTCCCTCTTGGTCTCTCACCGCCCCGGCGCTACACCAGGTAGGCTACACTAGGCTTTCACTTTGGACGCGACGTCATTCGGATCACAGATGTGACCGCGGCTTCATACCCCAAACAAACAGAGTTTGTCCTTTCAACCCGAGGAGGACTCCCGCATTGGGCTGGTGACAGCCATGGCCGAGTCCCAGCTCATGTGTATGGAAGACGGCCAGATCCGTCCTGCGGTCCCGGAGAACAAGCCGGAGTTTTACTACAGCGAGGCTCAACGCGCCGCTGTTGAGGAGCTCCTGAAGAACGGAGACGGGGCTTTTAAAACTCGACTGAAGGAAGACAAGGTCAATGACTTTTTGTCCGCGCGGGAGGTTAAGTATTTGCTCGCCAATTTTAAAGACAACACTTTAGAAAATGCCGACGCTCAAAGTACAGCGTCCCCCGCAAAGGCGGAGGGTTCCAGCGGGGATTCGGGGCTCCACTCAACGTATTGGCCCCAGATGTCTGACACCAACGTACCGCCGTTGGACATTGGCTGGCCCAGCGGTGGATTTTTCCGAGGAGTGACCAGAGTAGCGGTGCACACGCACCCACCCAAAGATAATGGACCGCACATCAAGGAGGTTGTACGCCGAATGATCCAGGAAGCCAGCAAGGTGCAGGCGCATTTGAAATTTTCACCCAAAAATGTGCCTAACTGGAATGTAAACCGCATTGTATGCAATGTATGTGTGAGTGTGTGAGTTTGGGGATGATGTGTGCAAAGCAAAAGTGAAAACACTGTTGAACACACCTGTTCAACATTCATTTGAGTAGGCCTGATGGGTTATTTCCTTATCACCTTGTGTGTGTGTGTGTGTGTGTGTGTGTGTGTGTGTGTGTGTGTGTGTGTGTGTGTGTGTGTGTGTGTGTGTGTGTGTGTGTGTGTGTGTGTGTGTGTGTGTGTGTGTGTGTGTCCGATGTGTGTGTGTGTGTGTGTCACCTTATCACCGTGTGTGTGTGTGTGTGTGTGTGTGTGTGTGTGTGTGTGTGTGTGTGTGTGTGTGTGTGTGTGTGTGTGTGTGTGTGTGTGTGTGTGTGTGCTTGCGCACGTGTGCTTACGTGCGTGTGAGAGACATGGAGAGAGAGATGAGTTGGTTATGATATGTCCTTACCGTCCCTGTTTGGTTGAATTAGTTACAGGTGCCGTCAGCAAAGTTTATAGGCGCGCCGCGCCTATAAACTTAGTGAGTGCTGTCGATCTGTCGTGATTTGACCCTTCAAAGGCTCTACTGGAACGCACAGGAGCTAAAGATAAGTAGGTCACCGGTTTAGAAACACAGTCAAATGATTCACTTAAATTAATAAAACTAAGCAGTTGTTGGATACAGCTTAATGCAAATCATTAATTAAGTGACTTTGAAGGAACCCCCCCAGGCCTATAATGAATCCGGTTGCACCACCTTCACTTCTGTGAAACCAAGAATATGCCTTGGACGGTCGGGGAAACATGCCTTACACAGCAGTAGCCTACACAGAGAAAGGGAGAGGGGCCTGCCGGCCAGCCGTTGTCCTTGGCAACCCATGCTCACAGACCAGTAGGGTCCCGTCCAGCTGACTCACTTGTTCCTGCTCAATCACTGGTAGCTGTTGAAAGACTGCGCCTCCCTCTTTCCAAACATGGCACAGTTTTCCCAAAGGTTAATCACTCACTCTTTCCCCTCTTTAATCCCTTCGCAGCTGCCCATTAGTCCATTGTTTTGGTCTTCTGCTTGACTCGGTTTATGCCTTTTTTGTCATCTTACAAAAAACTTGAATGCTATTTTAAGAATCTATTATTATCATTTTTATAACCCTTTTATAACCTTTCTTAAGACATCTTACATAATAAGACATGATATGCACACAAAGCTAAATATCAAAAAAAATATATATATTACAACTTTTAAAAGCGGAACAGTCGAGGAACAAAGAGGGTCAGGTCGCGCAGGAGAGTTTAATGTTCAAAGTAATTAAAGTATTTCTTTTTTACATGAATTGCTGCCTTTCCCATAACATTCCTTTTTGGATACCCTCGTTATCATTTGTTTAATCCTCTCCTATTGCTATTGCTTTGTTATCTTCAGACACGGCACGCCCAAGTCTCAACGTCAGCAGGTTACAACTGCTAATCTATTTTATTGCTGTTGATTATGGGCTATTCCTGTGGTTTATTATGGGGCTACCACTCACCATGTGCAATGTGCATTCTCATTCTCAAGTTATTTCCATGTCCAGAGGTTGAGCTGGCTGGGAATGTTCGTCAAGATAAGTTCAGTGTGTGTGTGTGTGTGTGTGTGTGTGTGTGTGTGTGTGTGTGTGTGTGTGTGTGTGTGTGTGTGTGTGTGTGTGTGTGTGTGTGTGTGTGTGTGTGTGTGTGTGTGTGTGTGTGTGTGTGTGTGTGTGTGTGTGTGTCCGATGTGTGTGTGTGTCCGATGTGTGTCTGTCTGTGTGAGTGTCATACGTTTATGTATGTGTCCTTTACCAGTCTGTATTTATCGCTTAACACGATTCCATGCCATGAAAACTAAAGCTGAGGTGCTTCTCATAAACACACACACAAACAAATATACCCACACAAATACACACACACAAACACGTCAGACATAAAGCAGCCGGATGAACCAGTTCCGTGCCTGGTTTCATTGTATGCGTGTCCGGATTGTTTTACGATTTTTTTTGTCACGGTAGGTATAGCAACTAGGTTCAGTGAATGTTTGCAGTTATGCATGTATTTGTGCGTCTCAAAACAGATTGGTGGGTACATTTTATGTAAAAGTCAGTCCAAAAATTATACAATACAAAACACACCACTAGATTCATAAAACAAGCATTTTGCGGACCACTCTTACAGCGTTGATGCACCCGCTTTAAGTGTGTGTGTGTGTGTGTGTGTGTGTGTGTGTGTGTGTGTGTGTGTGTGTGTGTGTGTGTGTGTGTGTGTGTGTGTGTGTGTGTGTGTGTGTGTGTGTGTGTACTGTGTGTGTGTGTGTGTGTGTGTGTGTGTGTGTGTGTGTGTGTGTGTGTGTACTGTGTGTGTGTGTCTGTGTGTGTGTGTGTGTGTGTGTGTAAGAGAGTTTAGGAACAAGAAGAGACGGACGGCGTGATACTTTTAAACTTCTGTGTCTTGACTCAAGTCACATCTTGTATTTGGCTGATACAAAACAGCAGAAGTTGCACTCAGCACATTCCTAGCTCAGGGTTCTGGGAAAACTCAAACAATGGGCCTAGTTTGTATGCTATACTACAAGCACACTTTTTCCTCCAGTTTATTACTCAGACCCCTTTGGACTGTCTGGGGGTCTCTGCCACTGAATGTTGTTGTTTTTACGAGGATAGACTTCTCGTACCTTTCCTCTTTCCTAAGAGTTGAGGTATTGAGTCGTACAACCCTCTGAGTCTGTTGTATTTTGCTTTTTGTTGTTCATGTTTCAGTTCAGCGTTGCCTGCAATCCTAACTCACAGCAAAAGGATAAACACATCATTGTGTTTACTTTGTTGAAATGCAGCCAAGATATGTCTCTCCTCCTCTGCTCTGAATCTTTAGGGCTAATGGTGTCTTTGTGGTGCTGTCAGTCCAGAGAGTTAAGGCTTGTTCTGCTGTGGTCGCTGGAAAATACCTCTTAGATTAAACACTATTCGTAGTGTTTGCCTATTGAGTAGGCTAACTTTAAAGAAAGTTAACCATTGTGAATACAGTGAAGAAAGTTGGCATTCCCTCCACTGACGGGAACTTTGTTTTGTGATTTGTTCTTCGTTCAAGTTGTGTTGACTGAGGTTGTGAGAGAGAGGGAATGAGTTGTTTGACTGCATGCTCTGTTTGCACGTGTGGGGTCCAGTAAAGACACAGTCTGTAACATTTCAACTAGCTCGTAGCCTAAAATAATATAAATAATATTGAATGAATTTTCAATAGAATCATATCCTATAACTTTTATTTTCTAAAAATAACCCCTTTTACCCCTCCCACTCATGCCATCCAGCCGGCCGAGCTAACTCACGGCACACAGTGAGGAACATTGTCTTTGTGTTTAATGAATTCTGAAAATGTCTCCCATTTGCATGGCGGTGGATATCACTACATTCAAAGCCCTTCAAATTCCATCAGAGTACATATCCCACGCCCTTTAGGCCAACTTGCATGAGGCGTGAAATAATTGTTTTACCCCTCAGTCCATTTTGCCTGCTTCCTTTATTTACCCTAGCCTGTACCTGTGTGATGTTCATTGACAGGTGGTTGCCATAGTGATGGACCTGCTGACGGACCTGCACATCCTGCAGGACCTGATGGAGGCGGCGTCTCGGCGCTCCGTCCCCGTCTACATCCTGCTGGACGCTAGCGGCATGCCTCACTTCCTGGACATGTGCTGCAGGCTGCAGATGGGATCACAGCACCTGCGGGTTGGTGGACTGTCTGTACTCCCTATGCGTGATCGGTAACATTACCTATAGATGACATACACATTACCTCTACTGCCCATACATGATCGGTTACATTACCTATAGATTACATACATTATCTATACTGCCCATACATGATCGGTTACATTACCTATAGATTACATATACATTATCTATACTGCCCATACGTTAGCTGTTACATTACCTATAGATTACATATACATTATCTACTGCCCATACGTTAGCTGTTACATTACCTATAGATTACATATACATTATCTACTGCCCATACGTTAGCTGTTACATTACCTATAGATTACATACATTATCTATACTGCCCATACATGATCGGTTACATTACCTATAGATTACATATACATTATCTATACTGCCCATACGTTAGCTGTTACATTACCTATAGATTACATATACATTATCTACTGCCCATACGTTAGCTGTTACATTACCTATAGATTACATATACATTATCTATACTGCCCATACGTTAGCTGTTACATTACCTATAGATTACATATACATTATCTATACTGCCCATACGTTAGCTGTTACATTACCTATAGATTACATATACATTACCTATACTGCCAATACATTACCTATAGATTATATGAACATTACCAAAAGTACCATACATGACTTATCTACATTATTTACTTTAGTTGTGCGTGTCGGGTGTGGGTTTTGATCCGTCCTCCGTTACCAGCGTGTAGCACCCACCTAGGTCATGTGACAGGACAGATTCCCAAGCTCCGTCCTCAGGGATTGGGTTAATAAGACAGGCCAGAGCCATAGCACCCCATACTGGCCCACCAACACAACTAATCATCCAGGGGTGGGCTATGACCACTCAGCTTCAAGAGAAGCCAGTATTTCCACTCAGGAGGACACAGAGCTGGCTAACTTTCGAGACCTGTTTGATACCTGGAGGTTACCCATTGTACATACAGTATACATTACCTGTATATTACCTACAGATAAATATATATTACCTATAATGCATACCGTAGAAATACATGGCCAGTTACATTTCCTGAACATGACCTTGAGATTACATAGACATTTATGCCGCTTTTCCACTGCATGGTACCAGCTCGACACGACTCGACTCGACTCAGCTCGCATTTTTTGCGTTTCCACCGCGAAAACATGGTATCTGGTACCTGAAGTGGCTGCTTTTTTTAGTACCGCCTCGCTCTAGGTTCCAAGCGAGCTGAGCCGATGCTAAAAGGTGACGTCGGCAGACGGCCAGCCACTGATTGGCCAGAGAGTGTGACGAAGTCACGAGAGCGACATGGCAACCATGCTGGTAACAGCCATAGCAGCGCCGCAGCCAACATATTCCACTTCTTAAACTTCTTCAACATGCCAGCTAATAATAGTAATGCGATCGATGTCCTCCATTGTTGTTATGTGGGTTCTGTCCATGTGTGGGTTGCGTAGGTGTTGTTTGCGTCGCGTACAAAAATACGTCACGGCCCTTTCGCGCAGCCGACCCCGCCCACATCCAGGAGGTACTATTTGCGGTGGAAAAACGACCCGTGCTGCTACCGTGTCGAGTCGTGTCGAGTCGAGTCGAGTCGAGTCGAGTCGAGTCGAGCTACATGTGCGGTGGAAAAGCGGCATTAGTATAATACATACAGTATGCATCACCTACACGTGAGCTGTGCTACATTTACATGACATGAACATATTACCTTTTGCATTGCCTGTTATATGTATAAATTACGTTGTCATTACATTACAGTGCATTATCTATAACATCTTCTCCTTTGACATACAGTATATCTAACTATATACTATATACATTACATAATCACAAAACCTTTACATTACCTGTACAAGTTACCATATACTATGAATTTACTGTACATTAACTAGAGTATCTACACATTTAAGTACTCTACTTTACATATACAGTAGATACATGACATAAAATAAGATGATGCTTATGTATTGATTATACATGATTACCTATACATTGAATAATTCAGAAAACTGAATGGACAATGTTAAATAGGGTATTTTGATTTGTACAAAAGTCTTATGGTAGCTATAGCTGAACTAATAACTTATGATAACTTATATGTTATGTTATGTCTCCAGAACATCCGCTGCAGAACTCTACATGGGTGGGGGCTGACCATGTCCTGCGGTACGCTCCCTGGCACGCTCTCCAACAAGTACATGCTAGTGGACGGGGATAAGGTGGTGTTCGGCTCGTACAGGTAACACATGGGAGTGGCCACGTGCATGTATGGCTGTGTGTGGTTATCTTAATGTGTGCATGTATGACTACGTGCTTGTGGGGTTTTGTCTGCTTGGGTGTGTGTTCGACTGTGAAATTGTGTGTGCACGATTGACTGTGTCTGATGGTTGGTTTGTGTTTGTGTGGGTGGGTGTTTGTGTTTTCGTGGGCATGCGCAAATGTGCATTCGGTAGTGTGTGTGCATGACTGTGTGTAGTTGTACGAATGTGTACTTATATGACCGGGTGTGTGTGTTTGGGTCTATGTGTGTGCGTTTGATTGGAAGTTGTCTTTGTACGTTTGACTGTGTGTGATGTGATGGTTTGTTTGCGTGGGCATGACTGTGTGTGTGTGTGTGTGTGTGTGTGTGTGTGTGTGTGTGTGTGTGTGTGTGTGTGTGTGTGTGCGTACACTCCTGTTTGCGTGCCTGTTCTGATCCCAGACCTCCGTGCCCCTCCCTCCAGCTACGCCTGGAGCTGCTCCCGCATCGACCGCAACATGATCACGGTGATGACGGGTCAGGTGGTGGAGGCCTTCGACCGGGATTTCCGCGAGCTCTACGCCATCTCGGCCCTGCTGGACCTCTACAAGGAGCTCAACGTGGCCCGGCCCTCGGACAAGGTGCCGCCCCCCAGGCCCAAGGTGGCCCCCAAGCGCCCGCCCATCCCCGTCACCACCTCCCGCTTCCAGATGAGCCTGGACCGCTCACGCAACAACGCCCTCCAGGTGCCCGCGCACAAGTACCACAACCCCAAGTACCTGCTGGCGCTGGGGGGCATGGCGCCGCCCGCACGCTCCCTCCACGACTTCCTGGCCACCAGCGAGATGGCCCAGAACATGGAGATGGACCCGGGCAGACCCCGGACGACGAGCAGCGTGCGGCTGGACCACCTGTCCCCGCTGCCCTCGGATGGGCCCCTCGATGACCCCATGGAGGTCTTCGGGGGGGACGAGCCCACCCGGAAGCTCACCCTGAAGCAGAAGTGGAAGAGCAGGTTGTCCAGCAGCAACAAGGCCGAGGGCGGGGCCAGTGGGGGAGGTAGCCGGGAGCCGTCGCCAACGCCGACGGAGGATCAGTCGGGCGGGGCTGGGGCCAAGGCTAAATCCAAGTGGAGTTGGTGGAAGAAGAAGCCCCCCAAGAGTGAGTCCACACAGACCATCAACGCCACCACGCCAGATAATCAAAGTAAGTCCCCAGCCTAGAGCTGTGCAATTAATAAAGCATTTATCGTGATTTCGATGTTTGGTCAAACTAATATAATCAAGTTTCAAATATATATAAATATATATACAAAAATGTATATATAAACTTAGAACAAAAAGTAAGGAAATTTGTGTTTGGCTGATTATTTCTCTGTGGTAACAATGCTTTTTGGCAATAAATCTTATACCGTTGGAAAGCCTGTTTAGTTCCCTTTCAAATGGTGCCCCATTTGTAAGGAGCATGAATTTGTGGGATGAGTAGCAGCGAGTATTTGGGTTGCGCCCATGAAAAATGTGCCAAATCTTTTCTGCCCTTGCCAAACAGGTTATTTTGCTGTTGCTATTGACACTTGTTTTGAGCTTCTGGTAAGCCCAGGTGCTGCCAATCAGGTGCCTGTTTGGCACCTGATTGGGCAACTTCAAGCTGGTGTTCCGCAAAACCAAGTTGCGGCATTATTTGGAGTGAGCCCTAGTTACCCTCTCCAAAGTGAAGGCCAAGTACCATATAACAGGGGATGTCCAAGACAGGACGCGAAGTGGGCGTCCCAAGAAGACAACACCCTAAGAAGACCGTTTCATCACCCTGTCAGCACGTAGGCTGTCTTTTACAGATTTGCACTCAAGGTTTGCAGGACGATATGGCCGACGACTCTCTGCCCAGACAATCCGGAACAGACTACACGCAGCCAATCTCCGGTCTCATATGGCTGCCAGGAGTCCTGCCATGACTGCCCCTCACCGTCCTGACCTCAACCCCATTGAAAACTTGTAGGATCAGCTTGGGTGTGCTGTTCGTGCCAGAGTGCCCAACACAACCACGTTGGCTGACTTGCGACAAATCCTGGTTGAAGAATGGGATGCCCTCCCACAGCAGTGTGTGACCAGGCTGGTGACCAGCATGAGGAGGAGGTGCCAGGCTGTTGTGGCTGTGTATGGTTCTTCCACACGCTACTGAGGCTCCTGTTTGTGAAATGAATAAATTGTTAATTTGCCAATATGTCTTGTTTCTTCAAACTTCAATTATCCAATCCACCAAACACCAAACGAGTCATAAGCTGTTTGGCATTGGCAGAGAAGATTTGGCACATTTTTCATGGTCGCAACCCACAGACTCCGCTCTGCTGCTCATCCCACAAGTGCATGTTCCTTACAAATGGGGCACCATTTGAAAGGGAACTCTACACGCTTTCCAACGGTATAAGATTTATTGCCAAAAAGAATTGTTACCACAGAGAAATAATCAACCAAACACAAATTTCCTTACTTTTTGTGCTAAGTTTATCTATATTTATTTTCTATTTTATTTTTAGCATTCTTTTCTGCTTGAACATTTTCTATTTTTCTATTTTTTTTAAGGGGAAATTAAAAAGTTCTCCGTTACAACTTTTTTTAAGAGAAATGCTGGAAAAAAATTGACAAAAAAAAATAATAATAATAATAATCGTGATTATGATTTTTTTCCATAATCGAGTAGCCCTACCCCAGCCTTTTGAAGTGATTCAGGTCGAAGCCTTGAAGCAGGGGTATAAATGGTTTATCAACCAATGAACAAGGATTCCCTAAAACAGTAACGTAGCTAAAGGCGAGTGGAGGGAGTGCTAATGCTGGCGCGTTAGTTTGCACCACGATGTTCATGTCTTCCCCAAGAAAGGGAAATCGTGGTCACAAAATTTTAAAGAAAGAATTTATAGAGAATAAAAGAAAGCTGAGGGAAACAACTGCTAACTTATTTTCTCAAAAAAATAAGTTAGGAGAAAAAAAAGCAAAATTGCAATATATACCAGTAAACGGCATAATACAGTGTTCTGCATTATACCGACAACGTCATATGACATTATATCTATCCATTAAATGAATGACCTAGGAAATAAATAAAATACCTAGCAAAGATTAACATCATGACAAACATGGCCCTTAGTTTCAGAGACAGCCACAGGGAGTGGAGCAGCGGCAGGTCCCTCCTCATCTCCTGATGTTACTGAGGAGGGAAGGAAAGGTGAGCTCATATGGTGGCTGGTGGTGGCAACTATTAGTTAATCCAAGTAATCATTTGTAGCACTTTAAACTGAAATGAGCTTAACAACACTAACATCAAGTAGCCTGTTACATTGTATGTAAGGCTATCAGCAGGTTAAGAGGCTAATATCAATCATGTATGCGTCATGCTTGTAGAGGGCTCTGTTCTTGTAGCAGATAGTGAGCTAAAAGATGTGATAGATGACGTTGGGGGTGAAGGGGGTAAGGGGAATGAAGGCTGCTCTAAGGGTGAAGAGAAGGGGAAGAATGTGAGCACTGCAGAACAGCATTTTCCAGAGGACCCAGGACTATGGCCAGAGAAGCTTGCTGATCATCAGAGAGACACAATTGTTTGCAGACTGGCTAGTAAATGTGCAGAAAAGAACCAGACGTGACCAAAATGGCACTCAAAGATATGGAATGCAAACCATTCCCAAATGATCTTCAGTATGTAAAGTCAGCCAATGTGCATGAGGAATTTCAATAAAAACAAATAAAGACATTCATGGGTCAAGAGAGGAAGAGGGCCCTCGGAGACTACACGGACTACACGGATAATATGTTCATAGGCTTTGAACTGTGTCAAATTATAAAGAAAAAACGCAACAAATGATGAAGGAAACTCCCCTTTGACAGATTTGGATCATGAAAGTACTTATATTCTACTTTTTGTTTTAACATTGCAAATAAGTACTTATAGATGACCTTTTCTCAGAATTGATTCCCTCACTCCCTCCATGTGTTTGATTATTCATTCGTCCCGTTCTCTGTTCCTTTGGTCCCAGGTCGGAAGAGCCGAAGGTCCAAAGTGTCCTGTGCCCAGTCGTGACCCGGTGCTACACAGTCAGGTCGCAAAGGTGGCCACATGGATATGTATGGTTGTCTTCTGAACACCACCTCACCCTCAAAAATGTGGAACGCCATGAGCACTTCGAAGAACAAGGAAAAATAGCTAAAACTGGTACAATTAGTAGTTTACAGAAATACCCATGAAATGCTTGTTCACCCAAATAACACTGATACTTATTTATTTTGTTTACATGCTTGTCCTTAGTGAGCAGGTAGGAAATAGGATACTTACAGGTACAAATGGGAAATTGGGGTTCAAACTCCTAACCTTTCAGCTCAGTATCAAATACCCTAACCAAGACTGTCCTCCTAACAGTTAACTTTATTGGATGCGACAGTATCCATTCTGTAGCCTAGCTTGTCCTGTTGTCTGAAAGTATGCTGCTTCAGAACATACTTGTGCTAGATAAAACTATAACCTAGCAGACCACATATAATTTACAATGTCCTACAACAACGAGGGGTTTGGATAGCTAATCATGTGTGGTAGGCCTAGGTCATCGTTCTGTTCTACGTGTGTGTGTGTGTGTCTGTGTGTGTCTGACATCTATTTGGAAGAGAATTACTTTCTTTTTTTATTTTGTTGGATTTCAAATTCTCATTGCATATTTTCACTAAAAGTTTTGAATAAAGAGAGAATAATGTCTGCACTTGACTAGATTTAACTGGGTATATTATAGATCCTGAAAAAAACTAAATGCATGAATGGACATGAGCTGACATTTCTCAAGACTGAAGCATAATCTAGAGGATGGAGAAAACATTAATCAAATCTATATGTAATATAATATGTAGTATCATTATGCAGTGATTGGTAATTGCTTTTCTTTGGGAAATTCCTTTGCCTGAGTAAATCCCAGCAGCTGGTCGGGCCAGTGAAACCAAGATGATAAATCCCATGCAATTTATTGAATCATTATGTCATTATTTGTCAAGTTCTACCCACAATGACATATTATTTCAAATCCTACATTATGTTCCTGGTTATCTACTATGACGCCCACGTTTCCTGTCCAAGATTTATGAAATACATACCATTTAAAAATACATTTTTGGTCATTAAACCTTGGTTTGACATCGAGGATTTTATTTTTTTTGACTGAACAACAGATTTATGTCTTTGCATATCCTTTATGGAGGCCTGCTTTACTTCTTTGGGTTTCCATACGTTTTCGGAAGCCGTTTCTCAATAACAAGTACGCGAACTGCGGACTCGCGGACTTGGAAGTTCGCACTTGGCAATTCCGGACTTCAAGTAGCCCACACACTTCCGAGGACGGGAGTATGCTCGATGACGTCAACACCTCAGATCGTCTGAGGTGCTACGGCCTAATATAGGCATATACTACTGAACAATATAAACAAATTATATAAAACAAAACCCCAGCCTCTTTAATTGTCATAGTATGTTAATATTCTGAATGAATATAAATGAAAAGATATGCGTGTTGTAAATATAATATACACACGACTTATATATATATATATATATATATATATATATATATATATAAAGTCAGTGGCGGGAAAAGATTGTAGGAGTTATTGTTTGAGAGAAGGCTATTGCCATTGATTTACGAACTATGAGAAATTACACAGATTAGAATAGAAACACACACAGGATAAATATTGTAGGAATTATTGTTGGAGAGTAGGCTATTGCCATTGTTCAAATTACAGGATGGATCTGACCGGGATTGCCGTTGTGATGGGTTTCCTCTATCAGCGAGCAGAAGAGGAGGCTGCCCAACTGAGGCGGATCGTCGAGCGGAGAGCTATAGGATACGGCGGGAGACACTAAGGAGACGAGCCATCCTCAGTTGTCTGTCTCATGAGTTTTATTGATATGGCTTGTTTTAAACTTTTCAATTGATCAGTTAATATTGATACATACACTTGACTGTAATGGGTGAATTTGTCATTTTACCACAGGGTAGAAAGTTTAAATATAAAGCGGACAATACATATTAAATACATAATTGCAATTTATTGTACGTTAAAATACTAGCTGTGTTTTTCTCTGGAGGGGACCTGTAAGCCAGCCTTCAGGCTCTCCAGGGAGAGCTTCTACCGGCTGCTTGCCTTGCTGCCCCGGCAAAAAGCCCATTGATGGAGCCATGAGGTGGAGGTGCTGGTGGCGGTGTACTGGCTGGCCTGTGGAGCATCGTACAGGGTGACGGCAGACGCCTTTGGGATGCCCCTGTCCACAGTCTTCAGGACGGTCCATGGCGTGGTGGAGGAGATGATGGCCATCCTCCACAGGGTGATTCATTTCCCCAAGGCAGAGGAGATGGAGGAGGTGGGGGCTGGCTTTGCTCGCCTGGCAGGTCACGAGGCCTTTGGATGTGCTGCTGGGGCCACTGATGGATGCCACATCAACGTTTTGCCACCTGCAGAGCAGAAGAAGAGCTACTTCAACAGGAAGCTCTTCACCTCCATCATCCTGCAGGGCATCTGCGATGGAAACGGTCAATTTATTGACGTCTTCACCGGGAACCCGGGGTCAATGCATGATGCACTCGTGCTCCGGCGTTCTCCTTTTTATAGGCAGGCCCTGTACCCACCAGCTGGGTACTTCCTGCTGGGTGATGGAGGGTACCCATGCCTGCAGCGTCCCGTGGCCATTATGACGCCATACCACCCTGTAGCCGGTAAGCACCTTCTCTTCTGTCACACATGCATAGAAACAAATTGTTAGTTTGGTGACACTGATAAATCCATGTGAACACGCCAGAGGGCGTAACATTGTGGAGAGGTCATTCGGGATCCTCAAAACCCGCTGGCGGGCCATCTTCCTATGGTATCTGGAGATCCGGCCTGTTTGCCCCCAAGGTGGTTGGTGCCTGCTGCATCCTGCACAACATTTGCATGGCAGCAGGGGATATCTTGGAGGAGGAGGAGGAGGAGGAGGAGGAGGAGGAAGAGGAGGAGGAGGAGGAGGAGGAGGAGAAGGAGGAGGAGAAGGAGGAGGAGGAGAAGGAGGAGGAGAAGGAGGAGGAGGATTGCCCAGGTGACCCGTGGAGGCAGATGACAGGGACCTGTCAGGGAATATGTCGCGAACGAGGCTTACTGCCCAGGTTGCTCCTGCAGGACTGGATGTTTGCCTGGGAGAACATGATTACATCGAGACACACACACACACACACACACACACACACACACACACACACACACACACACACACACACACACACACACACACACACACACACACACACAACCCCCTCCCCCCTAAAAATAAACAAAAAAATATGTTTTGTATATATTCCTAACTTTGTAAATAAATGCAAGAATTTGTAATGACAAATGTTATATTCTCCTTTGTATTTTCAGTTTACCTGCTCAATCGGTTCAGTAATGTTAACTACAGTTTAGAGTTTACATTAAATCTAGCTTTGTAAATAAATGTACATATTTGTGATGAAAAATGTTATATTCTCCTTTGTATGTACAGTTTACCTGCTCAATCGTTTCAGTAATGTTAATACAGTTTGGAGAGTTTACATTAAATCTAGCTATCTAGAGGTAGAAGCCGATGAGCTTGCTATCCCACCTGTAGTGGCAGACATGTTTGCTGGAACAACCAGGGGCGGACTGATGGAGTGCTGCCCCTGGAGTGCATCCATGGCACCATACCACTGCCAGGTGGCAGCAGTAGCTGTACCGGCCTCTACCCCTCTGCCGGTGGGCGGGTCCCTAAGCTCATGAAAACAGGATATTAATTACTGCACTGTTAAACTAATTATTCTCATGTAATACACTTAATTACACTTACTCTATTTACAGGGCCACTGAAATGATATTGTGTGTAGGTTAATTTCATATGAAGGAATCCCTGGAAAGCTCTATCAGTATATAATACAAAGCAGATAAACAGGCAACGTATTCTTACTTTGTACTTGCCCTTTACATTTTTTCACTTCTTTTTGGTGGTCATAACGAGGCGTGGAGATAAAGTGGAGATAAAGTCCCTGGGTACAGCACATTCACACTGCCACTTCAATAAAATATAACAAATTAATCATAATAAATGAAAACTACTGAAACCGGACTTGAACCGTCCCCAAGAAATAACTAAAAATCAGTAAATTCTCACTCCCATCCCGATGAGTTCCGGAGGCCAGTGAATAGCCCCTCATTTGTCGCCCGCCACTCGATTAGGGCCCTTGTTTTTTCATTTTTCCCTTGATAAAATATAACGTGTATGTAAGCCTATGTTAATTTAATGCATAATAAAGAGCATTATATCAAGTTTAACAATTTAAAAAATGACAAATGTCCTGTCGAGTTACGGCTATCTGCCTGAGGTTTTTAGAATAGGTCCATGAACTGAGGACTGATTGCTGAAGCTGGCGGGGCAAGCTAGCTGTCCCGCTCCAAAAAAATGAAAACGTCCGAGAAAATGTCAAGTAGGATTTGACAGGGTGATGAATTCAATGATAGCCTAATAAAAACCTTAAAAATACAAAGGCCTACCGGTATTCGTGAAACAAAATAAGTAATAGTAATAGTAAAATAGTAACTATGCTTACAGCTGTGGGTCTTCTCGATTGTCTGCCATCGTACTACTGCGAAATGCATCATGGGATATCTAACGGTTCCAAGTCCACACAAGACACCGATGCATCCTCGATTCACAAGAGTACAGAAAAGAACGCGAATTTGAGAAACGGCTGTAGACCAGAAGGATGCATTCATAGCAATAACATTGGAGCCATCTAGTGGCGCGAATTGGTACTACACTAGACTGCAAAGATGTGCATGATTTCCAAGGAACATAGTCCAGAGAAATATGTTTTATTGTGAAGCATTGAGACAGGTGTGGAGAATTTATGTGAATGAAATGTGTAGTGTCTATGGTGTAATAGTCTGTGTCAGTGGGGGGCCCCGGCCTTGTTGTTGAGGCCAGAAGCAGACGGGAAGTGGCGTTAGGTTTTGCTCCTGATGCACCGCAGCCTCCTGCCAGGGGGAAGGGGCCGGGCTTCAAATACTTTGGGTTGGGGCTGGGAAGAGGAGCCATCCACAAATGTCCCTGCTCGCCTCATGGTTCTGGGGGCATACAGATCCTGCAGAGTTGGCAGATTACAGCCAATCACCTTCTCCGTGGTGCGACTGACGTGCTGCAGCCTGCCTTTGTCCTTGGTACTGGAAGCAGCGCACCAGATGGTGATGCTGGAGGTGATGTTGAACTCAATGACGGCAATGTGGAAGTGCACGATCTTTGTCTAGGGCAGGTTGAACTCGTTGTGTGGCCGCAGGAAGTATACATCCTGTTGTGGATGTTCAGCTCCCACGTGAGGTCCAGGGAGATGATGGTGTCCAGGAAGTGGAGGGATTGCCCAGCGTCCACTGGGGAGTCACAAAGGGTAATGGGGGGCGAGTGGGGGCCGTGTTCTTCCTGATGTCCACAACCATCCCCACTGTGGTCACAGTGGTGTGCTCCATGTTGTTCAGTCCAACAGGTCACCAGATGGTCAATCTCCCACATGTAGGCGGACTCATCTCCACCCGAGATGAGCCCCATCAGGCTGGGGACAGGCTGGTGACTGGAGGTGCCGCTGTAGGGATACAAGGAGAAGAGCAGAAGCTGTCCTCATACAGAGGTCCGATTCTAGGTTCTGACTTTTGGGGGGGCTCAACCCCAGGAAGCCACAGGGGTATATGAAGTATATAAAAATTCCTGTTCAAGATTTTTTTTTTCCACAACCTTTATTTTCTTAGTTACTATGCTGTTGTATGTCTAAGCCTATAGCTGGCAGTGTCAGCTAAATAATGCAGTTCTTAACCACTAAAGTGATGAAAGGAAAAAAGACTGTTTGGATGAAGGAATTATCAATGGATGTGAACTGTAATAACAAATTATTTCATCAGCTGAGGGCGTTTTCATTGCCAAAACAACGTGAGCTATTCAACAAGTACAACATGTTCTAGACCAGTGGTTTTCAATTATTTTCTCTCATTCCCCCTCTAGGAGACAGACATTTTTTCACGCCCTCCCTGAATTGAATATTTATTTATTTTGATTAATAAAATGAGCGGAGATAACATCTGCAACAACTTAAAACAATTTCCAAGTTCAGTTTACTAACTCAATTTGTAACATTAAAACAAGACTGCTAAGTCTGTGTGAATTTCAAAACAGAGAAACAAGAGCAAATTATTCACTGGGGTTTGCATTTAATTAAAAATATTTTTAAACAGTAATCATTGGTGACTTGTCAGCATCATCAGCTTATAAAAAAATAATATGTTCATCTTTCAAGCATGAATAAAGACACCAAGTCCCTCTGTCATGACTTTGTAAGATCTAAATACTTGTAAAACTTCTGACCCTTGGTATTATGTTTATTTAAAATAAAATAAGTAACTTATTAAATTAATTAAATAAATAAATAAGACACTAAGTCCCCTCTGTCGCTCACGCCCCCCCCTGACACCTTTAATCAGCTGAGGGCGTTTTCCTGAGTCTCATAATATTAGAACATGTTGTACTGTTGAACATGTTGTGCAATGAATACGACCTTAGCTGATAAAATAATGCCAGCATTTTATTTCAACTGACAATTAGCCCCCATGTCAACTTTTTCTGCTCCTTGCACCTTATCATGCTTATCATGCTAGATGCTACGCAGCATGACAAGGCTCTGCCGACTAAAAGCTGGAAGCAATTCAAGATGAGGCATAGATAGAATCACCTTGTGGTCAACTGTCATTTAATAGACATCTGACAGATTACGTCAAGGTTTTAAAATTATCATTATTATTAATACCAGGTCATGTTATAACACAGCTGGAAATCACTGTGTGATTTCCAGCTGGGGGGGGGGGGGGGGGTATCGTCGTGAACCATACGGACTTCAGTGGGGGTTTCATTCCATCTGCGCGCGGCACCTTCTCAACAATAATCAATAATCTTCCTCCCACTCAGGGTGAAAATGGTATAGGTCTTAGCTCGTTTCCCCTCAGCCATGCCAACGTTTAGGAGTGCGTAACTACTGTTGACGGCTTTCAACTGCTGTTGACAGCGCATGCGCTACCGCGCGTATATGTCCCGCGCAAATTGTATTTTATTTTAAAAAATAAATAAAAAAAAAACTTTTTTTTTTTTGTTCTTCTTCACCCCTCGCGGTCGACTTAGGATCTGTCGGCGGTCTACTGGTAGACCGCGATCGACTGGTTGGGCACCCCTGGTGTACAGCATCCATTCTCTCATTGCTTTTGTAAAAAAAAATTGTAGAATATTAGATTTGAGGACGAAACGATAGGGTGGGCTAAGGCAAGTTTTGGGTGGGCTTGAGCCCACCCCAAAAAGGTCTAGCTTCACCACTGGTCCATAGTCATTAAAGGCACCCAGTGCAACTTTATGTAAACATTCAATGAAAAATAAACATTCAATTTCTAGTCTTTTTTACACGTAGTAAGTTTCAATAACTCCATACCATTACATATCGACATTCAAGGAGCAAAGATGAGACGTCGTTGTGTGGTGAGAACTGATAGAAAATCGTAAACAACAACAATCGCCGGTGGGGAGAAGCCATTTTTCCATTGACTGGAAGCCTGCTTTATTTATTGTAGGTTACAAAAAATAAAGAAAATGGCGGCATTGTTGTTGTTATCGATTTTGTATCAGTTCTCACCACACAACGACGTCTCATCTTTGCTGCTTAAATATCGGTATGTAATGGTATGGAGTTATTGAAACTTACTACGTGTAAAAAATAAATTGAATGTTTATTTTTAAGCCTCGAAAGTTGCACTGGGTGCCTTTAAGTCCTGTTGTCCTTGGGATTTTGGGGAGGGGGATCATGCTGGAGGTTTTGCAGCAGGCTGGTACCTATAGTCCCATCCATGTCTCCAGTGAGGTGTTAAAATGAACCTCAAGCTGTAGGTTTCATGTTATTTCGGTTGCTCCCCTTGTGATGTTTTATCCAGGTATAACGTGTGCTTTTCTGGTTAAACAACACAGGGGGATTTCTAGTAAAAGGTTGTTTGGGTATTGTTTTATCACGCAACACTTAAAACTCCTTTTTCCTAGCGATTATCATTTTGTTCAACCATAACCATCCCTGGCCCCCTGTAAGGCTCATTCACAGCCCTGAAGAGGGCGCCCCCAACACTTTGAGAACCAACCACTGCACTTCGGTTTTATCCTTATCGTTCTGCTCACACATCCATCATCTCTATAATTAGCCACCCATCACTCTTCTAGTGTGTGTTGGTTCATGAGCGAACCGGCCGAGTTAAAAGAGGACAACACCAGAACTGTTGAGGAAGAGCTTCTGAATAGCATCTCTTTTATATTTCTCTCTGCATACTGATCGCACCAAGAGATGACAGCAAACCTTGTGTTGGTTTGGGCATGGACATATTAAAGGGTTTGGGTGGAGAACTTTCTGTCACAACACCGAAACAGGAAGTCAAAGTATCAGGAGGAAGAAGGGCCGTAGGCGCACCCATGCACAGACTAATTTTACTCTACTGATGTGACCACAGGCGTTAGTTCCACGTAGCACATTATACTTGTGCAAATATGACAAGAGTGTAGCCCTTGCATGCGGTGATGTGTTGCACGTCACTGTTTACCTTAGTGATTACATGCGCAGCAACACAAATGCATTTGTTTATGATATGATTCTATCTAATAACTTAAAAGTTATTGAAATGTTTTGTCAAAAATATATCAAAATAAATATGAAATTTATTACTAGCTTTGCAAATTTCCTAGTCAGGTTACAACATCAAAACTGTATAAAAACACAATACACAGCAAATTCAAGCTATTCAAATTCCTATTTTCCGTTAACTCATTTGTTTGCAGGTTTCCCGAGATCCCCATCCCCATTCATTTTATACACCATTAAAAACATTTATACATTTGTTTTAACATTTACATACACGTCCATATATACAGTACAATGTACATCAAATAGGTGGACACATAACAACCCCATGCATGTTTTTGTGTTTTTTTTTGGTGGGAGTTTTCGTGAAGAGGAAGTATGATATGGCTGTGATAAGGTAATGGTTTCAGTGTGTAGGCATATGTCTGTTGTATACCCGGAGTACCATTTATTTAAAACTAAAAGAGGATCTAGATAATGTTAGTATGTTTGAAAGCTTTGAAAGCTAACAATAGTTTACAAGCGGTTTATAAGATTGCTTAATTTGCTATGATTGGTTATAAACAACAGTTTATAAGCTAGTGTGCAAAACAAAATTAGTATAATTATAATGCAACCTTATTCAATTAAGTAAGCTGTAAGTCTACTAATTAAAGGGGTGGTATTATGCCACCAAGCTTGAGTGTGATTAGCCAATACAAGCCATTTAAAAATCTTCCCTTTCGGATGTTTTAGTGACATCACAATAACGTTTTTTAATGGCTAATCACAATTACACCTGGTGGCATAATATCACCACTTTAAAGAGTTCAGTCAATCATCTGATCATGTATTCATGCAAAAACCTGAATCACATGGTCTTACTACTAGTAGCTCTGTTGTCATAACAATAATACATTTCACTTCACACCTTCACTGTAATGATCCAGAGAAGGTAAATTAATTCCAACCTCCAAGGTTACTGTACTCGAGAAACGCATAGAATCTCCAGCAACAATTGTGAGCGACTGATTAAATGCATTTATCACAAGGGTAGAAGAACAAGAAGAAGGGGACATAAACAGAACTGATTTGAAACCGTCTGTCTGTCTGTTCTGGGTCCTTGACGGATTGTTTCCAGAAGCAATCTGAGAGACTGTGTGTCTACTTCTAGTTTAGTCACACACCACGCCAGAGGAGGCCAGACGCTTGTCTAGTCAAGTAAGCCATTACAGGGTAAGTGCAAATTGAAACACAGGTTTCTCCCCTCGACAGAATAGACTATAATGGGTGTCTTTGTCCTAAATCTGTCTGCGCATCACATCCTAATTTCACGATGAAATCACCTGGGGAAGATAGAATCGTGTTCTTCCTGACGCTAAGTCTGTCCGCGCTCAAATATGGGGAACCAAGAGATAGCATCCGTCCATTGACCTGGTCCGTCCACCTCCTGGGCCCTGTCTAGTGTCTACACTCTGAGTACGTGTTAGTCCTCCTCCTTGAGGGCTAAGCTGTGTCACCTGTCCTCCACACAGGGGCTGGTTTCACTCAGTCTTGGTTGCCTTGGTTGATGATCTTCTTTTTGCGCAGGGAGACCAGGTCGTAGAAGGGATCCCTGGTGATGCTCGCTCTGTTCAGGGGGAGGTCAGCAGCAACAGATAACACTTCATCATCACAGACTTCATCGTCATCCTGACATGACATGTAGGAGTGAGTGGGTGTGTGTGTCTGTGCGCGTGTGTGAGCATGTGTGTGTGTTCCCATGGAGTTGTGTGTCTGACTGGATGGCCTCAATCCAGGAGTGCCTCTCCTCTGTATCAGTGTGTGTCTGTGTGCGTGTGTATGGGTGTGTGTGTGTGTATGTGTGTGTGTGTGTGTGTGTGTGTGTATGTGTGTGTTCATGGAGGCGTGACTCTGACCTGATGGCCCCTATCGAGGAGTACCTCTCCTCTATATCAGTGTGTGTGGCTGTGTGAGTGTGTGTTTGAGTGTGTGTCTCTGACCTGAGGGCCTTTATCCAGGGTGTGTGTGTGTGTGTGTGTGTGTGTGTGTGTGTGTGTGTGTGTGTGTGTGTGTGTGTGTGTGTGTGTCTCTGACCTGATGGCCTCTATCCAGGAGTCCCTCTCGTCTGCGCTGGCAGCACAGATTGTGTAGGACTGGTGCTTCCCCTCAACCACCCGGCCGTCCGTCTCCGTCTTGCAGGCCTTGATCCTCTGGCCCCGGCTGTTGGGGTTGGTCATCTCCAGGCAGTACTGAGGGTGGAGGGAACCACCAGGGTCACTCGTCTAGCATAACTTGACAGATTGATTTTTGGCTCATCCATCATTAAACCAAAGAAACTCCGCAGATTAATTCTTTCTTTATCGATAAAATGAGTTTAATCAACATAACCTGTTCGTCTGATTGGATTTCTTCATTTCAAATTCCAATCCGTTGAATCATGGTTTGTTTATTCATACATATTTGATTCATCATTCATGTCCAGTTCATCTCATTCACAAAGGGCTTTTCTATGTATGTATGTACATTCATGCACACATATCAGTCTAAATGTATCTACTTATGTCTGCTCGGTGTTGCTTACAGGCTTGCGAGGATAGTGAACCTCTTTGACACACAGGTTCTCTAATGGAATGATGCCCCTGGGCTCTTTATCCTGGAGATATAGAGACAGACAGACAGACATACAAAAAGAGACACACGGAGAGATAGAGAGACAGACAGACAGAAAACAATTAGTCAGATGATGGATGGACATCCTAACTCAGAGTGGGGGTGTTTGGTGAGAGAGCAGAGAGACAGCTTTGCACATATCCATCCATTTATATTGATATTCATCCATTCCTCCGGCCCACTGAAGAGGTGTGTCCGCCTCGCTCTGTCCATCCCTCACTCCGATCATAAAATGACCCGCTGATCCTGAAAGCTCCATCAGAACACCGTACTAATTCATGCCTTGTACATCCACACGTTCACATCGAGCGGCCATTATATAAGGATGAACGGTTTGGTGTACGCAACATTAGCCTTTCAGATCATTGTGGGAGCCCCTTTTCTCATAGACTGACTGACTGAAAGCGCAGTTATTTCCAAGCATTTACACACATCTGTTTTGCACTTCTCCATTTTATGAGTTCAGAGAAACGGTCCAAACAATCTAGACGCTGAACAAATCATAGTAGAGGTTTGATTTGACGGTGGCTGAAGGCTTCATGTTTTGAAAATAAAGATGAACGACGACTGGACCCAAAAGCATTGTGAGCGTGAATATCCCCTCACAAGAAGAACTACAATCGTATTGGCTCTATGCTCCTCAGCCCAGGAGATAGAGCATCAATACGGGTGATTGTAGTTGAAGAGGCGTGGGAGTCTTACAGCGGTGTACTCAAAGTAGTACAGGCAGTTGTCAGTCAGGATGAACCAGCGTCTTTTCCACGTCTTAACGCGGCCTCCTGCAAATACAGAGAAACGCATGCTCACTGATATATATGCTGATTACAAGCATGCATGTTTAATGTACACACACGTATATACATATATATGTATACACACACATATACATATATATGTATACACACACATATACATACATACACACACACACACATATACAAACACACATACATACATACATACATACATACATACATACATACATACATACATACATACATACATACATACATACATACATACATACATACATACATACATACATACATACATACATACATACATACATACATACATACATATATATATATATATACACACACACACACACACACACACACACACACACACACACACACACACACACACACACACATACATATATATATACATTGTAATTACAAGCAGATATATGCATGCAAACTAGAAACACCTGTACATACGCGTTAATTATAAACAAATAACTTCTAATGAGAAACTGATATATACTAACCGGAAACCAATACATGCTAATTAATGCAAATTTATGACAAATACAATGCAGTTAGGAATAATCATTCAATGGTTAGTCAGAAATATGACTGTGACACATCTCATAACGTGTATCATCACTTCGGCCGGAGTTACCGAGCTTGAGAAGCCAGCCCTCGCGGTCAGGGTTGAAGAAGGTGTGAGTGAGGTCATTGCCATCGTCTTCTGGGATCTTGAAGGGCTCGTTGCGTATGCTGTCGTACAGTTTCTGAGTAGAGAGGGCGGCAGGGGAGTCGAATAGAGAGCTTTAAGTTAAATCATTCGCAGTATTCTCTCTTCATCTCCTGACAAGCTGGGCGATTCACAGTAACGTGATACAGTCACGTCACATTAAAAGACGACATGAGATAATTATTACAATGTTATTTAAAACAAGCAAAGTTATATTTATTGGATATTCTACAATGAAAGAGGAATTGCAGCATAGGCCTCCACCTTCTGTTTCCTCATTTGTTGTTGTATTTTGCATTGCTAATGTGACTCCAGACAAGGTTTCGATGCAGTGATTGACTAGTCAGACAGATGATGTGATGGGTTGCCAGAATGTTGCCTATCATGTCAGTCTCTCACTGCAACAGACAAAGCGTGGCTAGGTTTATTTGTAAAAACTGCAAGTAAATTAGGGGTGGGAATCTCTTGGCACCTCAAGATTAAATTTGATTCAGAGGTCAACGATTTGATTCTAAAACGATTATTGATGCATCTCGAAGCAAAAAAAAAATGTATGTACATTTCCATGCGGGATTTTCAAAAAATATATCTGAATTTGCTACTCAGAGTTTGCTAATCACTTCCTGCTTTTGTGATGATCATTAAAGAAATCAACAGATTAATTACCTTATCTAATATTTTATTAGAGAAAAAGCTTTTGTCACAAAAATTACTTTCTATTAACAATGCAATGATCGTTGTAGCTTGCATTACAACACATTTTTGTGTCTGGCTGTGAGTTTGCGTGCATGCTATGTGTAGGCTTAACCGCAATCGCGTCCAGACAAATCAGATTGGCCAATACATAATATATTCTTCTTTTTAAAATTCCGATTATCAACTTATCTGAATCGAGATGGCATCATTCTACACAGAATCGCGATGGATCAAAGAATCGATTATTTCACAGTAAATGCTAGGATTTTGGGGCAGTGCAACATGTTACAATATAACAAAAAAAAAGCTAATAAAAAAAGCTATAAGATAATAATAATATGTTATTCATCAATTAACGATAAGCACGAAATTAAACGATTAGAATAATAAACAGGGCAAACTGCTGGTATTCATTGGGCCTGAATGAAGACTTCTGCATTCAGTTCCCCCACCCAGCTAGTGTTTAGAACCAAGATGGACCCAAGATGGCCGCTTGGTGAGGAAGGCCCGAGGGGTTACCGTGAGCAGTGGGACAGGCAGGTCCCCTCCGTTGTTGATCCCCCGGTTCATGGAGATGAAGCGCTCTAGCGTGGTCTTGTCCTTGACGTTGGGATTGTGGAGGCTGGTGTTCAGCATGATGATGGCGAAGGACAGGATGTAGCACGTGTCTGATGGCGACAAGGCGTTTTGTGTATGAACGCACACATATTATGCATGTGTGTACATACAAACACAGGCAGAGGATGCATTACTCTGTCATTTACTCCACTTCTTTGAGAAAATAAACAAGAAGGCCAACATGCTTGTGGTCGATAAGACACACAAAGACACAGAGGAAGAGGCATGCGTAGGCTACCAGTAGACTGGAAGACAGGAGCGTTGCAGTTGCAGTAGCGCGTGGCGAAGGCCTCCATCATGCGGTCGATCTTCTGGGCCTCACCGGGCAGGCGGAAACTCCACAGGAACTGTCTGCCACACACACACGCAAACACACGTCATGTAGAACTATTTGAAATAGAAGTGTGTGTGTGTGTGTGTGTGTGTGTGTGTGTGTGTGTGTGTGTGTGTGTGTGTGTGTGTGTGTGTGTGTGTGTGTGTGTGTGTGTGTGTGTGTGTGTGTGTGTGTGTGTGTGTGTGTGTGTGTGTGTGTGGGCACCATGAGGTTAAAGGTCATGTGGGTGGAGGTCACCTGAGCGCTTGCACCAGGTTGAGGTTGGAGAACTGGTGGAGCTCCACGAAGGCCTTCAGGGTCTGCAGGTGGAGCTCCTCCCTGGGGATGGAGGGATGGGCGGAGGGTTGGTTGAATAATTAAATGACAAGAGTAATCATAATAATTTAATAATGTATGGCATTTAGACACATTTGGTGGATAGAGAGCCTCAAAGGTTTTATTGGTAGATACATTAATATGTTTTCTCCTGTTGGCATATATATATATATATATATATATATATATATATATATGTATCGTTTTTTTTCTGTATTTATTTGTTGCATTAATAACGTTGAATCTCTTCTATTTCTTCTACTACTGTACTGTACTTTCTGCTCTTACAGCCAAATTGCCGGTCTGGGGTGAACAAAGGGCGATCTTATCTTATCTTAATTTTATCATGGACCATAACAACCATCATCCCCATCATCATCATCATCAGTGTCACCACCATGATGAGGATGAGGATGATGATGGTGAGGGTGATGATTACGTCTCCCCACCTCTCTCCCAGGAACTCCCCGATGGCGGTCTTGTTGAGCCCCTCCTCCCTGTAGAGGAACTCAGCGATAGATTTGGCTCCGGGTTCCAGGAGCTGGCAGCCCAACATGTAGTTAATACCCTGCACACAAACACACACACATCATATAAAGATATACACATACACACACAAACACGCACATACAGATATACGCACACCAGTGGATGGTTCTCCAGTGAGGAGAGGGACGAGACTACTGTAATGAATTAATGTCCTTTAATAGGACTACTTTAATGCCTTTGTATATGTAATGTTTGTTTCCCTGGGTAAAGTGATACTAGCACCCCCTATTGCCTATTGAAAATTACTTCAGGGAGAACGTTCCTCCCTCAGCCTTCATTGACTCCCATTAATTTCCCCGAAAGTGTTGTCGGCCAGGGAATAACATGGTGGTCAATGGGAGAGAGGAGGAAAGTCCTCCTCTGAGTGGGTGCGACTAGCTAAGGGATCTGGATCCCGCCTGCGTCTATTCACGAATAGGCTTGAGCCCTGGCTGTGCTATGAAACAAAAAGCAGGAGCCCTAGCTGTGCAGCAGCCCGGAGGGAGGGGTTATGCCCTCACGTCTAGGCTACGAGAATCAACGAGCCCGCTCTGTCGTATGACTCGTCGTTTCCACCGGGCAGTGCGCTACTTGTACAGTGCGGCTCTGTTCGCTTATATAGACCCCTGAAGAATAAGTCCCGCCTCCGAGGACAAATGTCTATGGGAAACAACATGGGGTTTTTGAATGATCGTACATAACAAACTCGAAGAAGTGGCGAAGAAGTAAAAGCTTCTCACGTTTTGAACTACACACTATTTCCATCTAGATTCCACTTGGGTTTTGGTTCAAAACGTGACCAGCTTTTACTTCTTCGAGCTGCCCGCGGCCGAGCCGCGGAGCCCACAAGGAGGATTGACTTGATCTATAAATGAAGTCCCTCAATCTTAATTGGCTTTGACCATTTGAACATTCTGAAACACCAATTAACATCCACGTTTGCCTCAAACAATGTTAGGCTTACAGCCCCCATGTAAATAGTTGTGAAATAATGTTTTTGTTGTTCATTTAATTGTTTGTTACTCTGAGATATGGTGGAAAGGATGTTAGTGAATGATTCAAAGCATGATGCATTTTAAATGGCATCACTTTTGTGTCTTAATTTTTCTTAAAACAATCATAGCTGAAAATAAACACCCTGAATTACAACCAATAGCTTCAGTCATTGAGGGCAAAAATAGGCCCCACCCACCCCCACTGACGCACACGTCACTTGTAGATACACGCACACACATACACACACATACACACACACACACACACACACACACTCACATGTATACGTATACCGCACATATTATATATAGATATACACAAACACATACATGCGCCCACACACACACGCACACAAAAAATACACAGAAACTGCTTGCAAGGTTGCAAGATGCATGCAGAAATAATGTATCCATGAGCAACCACATTAGATAGACGACCGCATGCAGAATAACAGACACGCAATGATGATCTCATAGAGGCATATATCCACCAGTAGGCGCAGCCAGCAGTTTCATCTGAGAGCCCAGTGGGATTCTACATCCTTCATGCATCCTGGCTACCACCGCATCCCTCTCTCCACGTCTTTCTTCCCACACCATCACTCTTCAGCAGAACACCAAATAATTGCACTTATATGTTTACAGGCAGGCAGAAAACCAGGTCATTATATTGTGATAATTTTATACCATGATGCTAATGATGATACTATCATCATACGATGATAGTATCAGTTATGATGGTGGCAGACCATGTTGTTCTCTTTCCATGTCGTGAGTCAGTGCTGAGCACATAGGAAGTGAAGCCAAACCACAGCCTGAACTCTGTTGCAATACGCACACGCACACACACACACACACACACACACACACACACACACACACACACACACACCCACACACACTCACACACACAAGCGTAGCCCACCTTTTTGGGGTCCATGTTGAACTTCTTCTTTCCGTTGGAGAACTTCTTTCCTTTCTCGATAGTCCTGCTGCTAATGAGGTCACAGTGAAGGTAAGAGAAGTAGGTAAAAAAACATGAAATCAATCAGGTCAGAGAATGAACCATCACGCAAACGGCAAACGCAAACGCAAACACACACACACACACACACACACACACACACACACACACACACACACACACACACACACACACACACACACACACACACACACTCTGGTCAAATTGACTTTCTTGCTTAGGAAAGGTGATTGAAATGACCCGGAATGATCTGAGTGTCAGCCATGATAAGAGCTGTTTAAATTCCCTAAATGCTAGGTTAAGGCGCTTCAATGATTTCTTTCTAATCCTCATCAGCATATTTTAGGGTAAAATGGAAAATCCTTTACGAAAGGAAAGGAGCTTAGGCCTTCCGGCAATTCCTTGCGGAAGGAACCATCACCTTTTCCCTCTGATTGACCACCATTCTACAACATGGTAAGAACGCACAGGGCAAAATATTTAAGAGGCGCTTCTACAACAACTAATTGTAGATTCACCACAGCAGACCTACGTCCATAACATCTGCCGAAATCCACGTTTGTCATATACAGCAACTCTCAGTCAATAATTCTGTGGGTCTTCACAGACTAATTTACAGGAAGTTGCTTTCTTTATTAGGCTGAATGGGGATCCTGTAAACTAGCCAAATATACATTCTCTAACCTCCTGCTGTGCCTGTTAACAGAATATGTGATATAAAATTCAGACATACCTCTCCTCTGACGACTCAAAGCTGAGGATGTCTGCCATGACGTTGTCTATCTCTGACTTTAGCTTCTGATAAGGAAGAGGAGGTCAGAGGTCAACATGGTGATTTAAACATCAGCAATTAAGAGAGCCAAAGGCACCACGGAGATAGGTCAGTCACCATGGAGATGGGTAAGGTAGCACAGAGATATGTCCATCCCCATGGAGCTAGGTCAGTAACCATGGGGATCAATCAGTCTCAAACTGAGAATCTTTTGATGCATGTGTATGTATGTATGCATGTATGTATGTATGTATGTATGTATGTATGTATGTATGTATGTATGTATGTATGTATGTATGTATGTATGTATGTATGTATGTATGTATGTATGTATGTATGTATGTATGTATGTATGTATGTATGTATGTATGTATGTATGTATGTATGTATGTATGTATGTATGTATGTATGTGTGTGTGTGTGTGTGTGTGTGTGTGTGTACAAATATCAAGCAGCAAATGCTTGATATTTGTACTTAAAACAAATGACTGAAACACTTAATCTATTATAGAAATTGTACTAAGTTAAATTGTGTCTGTGTGTGAGTGATTATTTGTGTTTATTATTTTCAGTGATGAGAAAGTGAGTAAGTGAGTGAGTTTGTGTGCGTGTGTGTGTGTGTGTGTGTGTGCGTGTGTGTGTGTGTTCACCTGGATGTCCTCAAGTAGATCTTTCTTGTAGATTCTCATGCTCTCCATCTCTATCTTCTCAACTGCCGTGAAGTCTGATGGCACTGATGACACAGCCAAACACAACACAGGGTGATGACTTCCTATCCAGTCCAATCGTGTGCCTCTCAAAACCCTCACACACTCATGTCGTCATCCACATTGCTTTAGTATTTAATTCAGGAATACCTTTTGTGTTTATTATTTTCAGTAGCAAATCACCGTAGAAGGAGAGCTAGGTAAAGGGTACTGATACCTTTGGGTATCTCACATACCGAAAATGTCATCAGCTTACTGCAAGCCAAGGGAACTGATTAGATAAAGTACATTATGTGCAGTGGCTAGGCTTTGAACAGAGAACTTCCTCAACCCCGCCCAGCCCCAACCACTACCACCACTACCACCACCACCACCACCACCCACCCTGAGCTCCTCAGCCTCCGAGGCCAGAGAATACCTCTTCCGTTGGAGGACGTTTAAACCCTAGGAACATCATTATTATTGAGTTTTTTTCTGAATAAGACCGCCCCATGTTGACTGTTTTAATGCCACTTTCTGCCTGTAGCTGTCCAGACGTATGTTTGAGAGAAAACTATGCAGGCAGCAATTAAGTGGTAAAGTCAAATAAATTATTAATCCGAGTAAATAAGAAGGCAATACATTTAGACAAAAGATGTAGACATAATAAGGTTGTGTTTTGTTGAATGACATAGCTTTTAATAACGACTTTATCAAAACCCGTTTAAAAATATATACTTTTTAATTAAGTTAGTCTTAATAGTTTTTTGTTAACTAAAATAAAAAGGTTTAGCCTGTACGAATAGAAAATCGAATATCTTTTCACTCACCCATTTTGGAATCGGTCATTGAAGTCCAAGAGCAGATGAACACTTGACCATACAATCCACCCTGCTAAAGGGAATGAACGTCGTCGTTGTATCTCGATACCTCACCAGGGGCTGACGCACACGGCCGCCCTTCCGCCCTCTGCTTCTCACACATCTTTCTCATTTCAGTTCCTCTTTAAGCAAATGCAAACCTGACCTGAAGCATGTTAACTGTTTTCAATATATACATGTGTGCACGTGTGCCGTTGATGAGTGCGTTATAAAAGCGTACAACGCTTGTTCCTTATAAAGGAACCTGATAAAGTTTATACAGTATTACCCGTTCAAGTCGTCGGTGGGATGTTCGTTGTGTGAAAATGTTAAGTTCGTTTCCCTGCGAGACGCCACCTAGTGGCCGTCCAGTAACATCGCACATCTTCCCTACGCGGACACAATATTCTGTCCGTGGTTTACACCTGCAAGAGGCTGGTTGGCACGTGGTAAGGGCAGCAACCACAGATAAAGAAGAGGTAAAGGGTTTATCCCCCTTACCCTCACTCGTAACTACACAGACTTATAAATAAATACAGACATCCACAAGCGTGGTCAGCGTCCAATCACCTCCCTGGCCTCCGCCCACTGCCTGTGACAATAGCCAATACCTTGTGAATAGCTGCACATTGCCATAGCTGCACATCCTCATCGTCATCCGCTTATCCGGGGTCGGGTCGCGGGGGGAGCAGCTCAAGCAGCATAGCTGCACATAATAAAACAAATACTCTCCAGCTGCATGGGTCTGTCTCCTTGGGAGACCAGCATCAGTGATGTCCCTCTATGATTGCCTGCTGAGCCCTTACTGTCAAAGTGTTTGTCACCTATAAAATATGCATTTACTTTTAGTAAATTCAGAACTTGATATGAATGAAGTAGCCTATGAATTCATGTTGTCTAACAATGATGGAGAACTATTTCTATTTGCTGAGCAAATGCTTTTCAGCCCAGTGAGTCCATCCTGACCGAAGGCCTTTCTCAGAGGACAAGATATTTTTACTTCCAAACTCAAAACCGGACTGGGCCGAAGTGTAGCTTTACCTTACACCATGAAAAGTAAACCTGATTTTGTGCAGGGCTGTGGCCACAGAATCTGTTCCATCAGAATTGACCTGCTGTGGATCAGACCTGCAGGTATCATGTCATAGGTCTCCAAGAAGAGGTCAGAGACCATGATGGAGGAGGGAGATAGGTCAGTAACCATGGGGTTAGGTCAGTAACCACGGAGATCGGTCAGTCACCACGAGATAGGTCGGTCACCACGGAGATAGGTCAGTCACCATGGAGATGGGTAAGGTAGCACAGAGATATGTCCATCCCCATGGAGCTAGGTCAGTAACCATGGGGATCAATCAGTCTCAAACTGAGAATCTTTTGATGCATGTGTGTGTGTGTGCGTGCGTGCGTGCGTGCGTGCGTGCGTGCGTGCGTGCGTGCGTGCGTGCGTGCGTGCGTGCGTGCGTGCGTGCGTGCGTGCGTGCGTGCGTGCGTGCGTGCGTGTGTGTGTGTGTGTGTGTGCGTGTGTGTGCGTGTGTGGGCCGGCGCTTCGGAGCAATATTCCATAATTCTATAATGTTATAGTAGACCTAGCTTTTATTCAATTGTCGTTACTACAAGATCTGTATCTGACCATTGAAAATCCACTTCAACCAATGTGGAAGTGGATTAACCAAGTTCAGGTATAACCAGACAATATAAAAAATATTTATAACATAAAAATTAGGCTATACGTACAGCATATCATACATTTGGTTTTGGCCAAATTCGATTTAAATGTCATGCCTCTGCTGGCCCACAACTTGATCGTCGCGTCCCTAGCAACCTGGTCGTTGAAACATGCGAGACCATAAAACCGTCCTAATAACTATCAAACTATAACGATCAGACACTTTCACTGACTGAAGATTATGCAAGTGAAAAGTATATTTCTCGCGAGAAATGTTATTAGAAACACGTTTAATGGTGAATCTGTCCTAAAACATTGCATTTCTCATTCAGATAATAAAGATAGGCTACGGAACAATTTCAACCCGGTATCACGCGATTGTGTGCTCCTGTGCACGAACATTAATCTATTGAAGCGTGTTCCAGAGCACGATAGTCCGACTTTTTGCGTGTTACACAGAACGAAATGTAAACCAATGCATTCTGAATGGGAGTGTTCTATATGAAGGTATTATTGTAGCAAAAGTCTTTAGCACCTGTAACTGCAGAATTTGAATGCGTACACTAAAGTCACAGTAAATTTGAAGTCGTATATATTTATTTTGCATGTGTACTCTAAAGTCACAAATGTGTAACAGTACATTTGTAGTCGTAAAAAATATCTAAATATTTTTTATACCATTGTAAACACAAAATAGGGTCTACGAGTACGCTAATCTGTGTTACAGGTGCACAAATCCTTTTGCTACAATTATTGCAGCGCAGTTGGTGCAAAACACATTCGCACACCCGTGTTTCATAATCTGAGAACATGCCCAAAAGGTGTGCATTCGTAAACCCAAATTTGAACAAATGCATCAGAAGTTGCACATCTGTGAACGGAACGCTATGTTAATTCAGCATTTTAATGAGCGAGCACAAAACCATTTTACAACTGCTCGAATCTGCTCCTGCAAGTCTCAGCTGTGGGGTTTTTTGCAGGTTGTTTTGCAACACCCCTAGGTGGTAAATGTGTAGCAAAAGTATTCGTATCCGTAGATGACAGAGCGTCCGTGAGCGGGACAAAATAGTCCCGCCCATAATTTCCTAATCCAATGAAAATCACCGGCCGGGATGCGAGTTTATTTTTTGCAGGGTGGTAGCGGGAAGCTCGTGAATATTCATGAGGGAACTCATCCCTCATTGGCTGGGACTTGGCTCGCTGGGACTTTGTCAGAGGGCTTGTGAAAACAGAGGGCTTGTGAAAATCACGAACGCAAATAAATGAAACGTTGTTATAAATCAACACAAATCATTGTATCAATAGTGTGACACATGTTATACAGTAGTTGCTAACTCGTTTTTAGACGAGTTAGCATTAAGAGCTAACGTTTGTTTTGGCACTTACAGAAAGGTAGCTATAGAGTTGCCGAGTAGTAGGTGGATTGATAGGTGAAAATCAATATTAAAATTAATTTAGCCCTACGCGAAAATATTCTATGGATAGGCCTACAGATTGTATGGCCCTTCTTTCTATAATGTAATTGGTTGTGGGGTGTTGCAGAACCACTATGAACAAATATCAGAAATCATACGGTTTATTCTTATCCATCTACACCTAACCTCCAGCTCCATCTCCTCAAAGTTGACATGGGTCTGGCAAATGTTGCAAGCTTTTATAAATCCTGCCATTATGCTCACTATAATATAGGCTACTTCTAGAAACAGAACAGAATGGAATCTTAATGGAAATATCAAGACATGGATGGACAACAATTAGAAAAAAAAAACTTGGAAACAATCACCAGCTGCCGAAAGCACTGCGATGCGCTATACATAACGTTATAAAATATAATAAATAAATGATTTACTACAGTAGCCCAGGCTGTGACACATAACAGTTTCACAGGGTCTTTTAGACGAGTGAGCTAACGTTTGTACTTACAGAAAGGTAGCTATAGAGTTGCCGTATAGTAGGTGGGTATCATGTGTCACATTATTGCTAAAATGATTCGTGTTAATTTATAACAACGTTTAATTCATTTGCCGATGCGCTATACATAACGTTATAAAATATAATAAATACAAAAAGGATTTACTACAGTAGCCCCCGTGACACATAACAGTTTCACAGGGGCTTTTAGACGAGTGAGCTAACGTTTGTACTTACAGAAAGGTAGCTATAGAGTTGCCGTGTAGTAGGTGGGTATCATGTGTCACATTATTCGTGTTGATTTATAACAATGTTTAATTCATTTGCGTTCGTGATTTTCACACAAGCCCTCTGACAAAGTCCCAGCGAGCCAAGTCCCAGCCAACAAGTCCCAGCCAATCAGGGATCAGTTCCCTCATGAATATTCACGAGCTTCCCGCTACCACCCTGCAAAAAAAAAATTCGCGGCCGGGATGCATTTCTCAAATTACAGTGACGGCTGGTGGTGATTTTGGGTGGGTGGGCTAAAGAATGCATTACATTTATCAATACTTCACAGGGCTCCAGACGCCATGAGGTCACCTTTATATCTCTGTTCATAACTTTCATATAATGTGAATGATTTTTAAACAAGATTAAGGTGTAGAGAAAGGCATTTCTTTATTTGAAGCACAATTATAAATAAAAAGAAAAATAAGGTGTTTAAAGTGCTTCACTGAGCTGAAATTGAACATTTCGAACTAAACCATTAAGCAAAATAAAACTTTTTTTGTGCTTAAAGTATTACACAATTAAAATGTTGACTGGTCTCCCTTTGCGCAAAAATGCGGCTGTAGACGATCACACACTCTTTGGTAGAGACGTCTGTGTCGCCGTCAATCATGAAGGACATGTATACCTATGTGGCGTTTCCGACGTCCGCAGCTGTCTTTTGCTTTAAGGTGTCACCCATTAGGCCTACTGCAATGAATTGTGCACATGCCATCTCATTGCTATAGGCCTACGTCGGGTTGATGTTTAATCCATTTCTCTTCATGAGAATAATTTCGGATTTAAATTGAGAATGGCAACTCCTCTTTGGCAATGTTGTATGCAACATTAAATTAGATCATTTCCGATTCCTTAGAGAACCTTATTGTTACTGCCTGTCGCTGAAATGCAGCTTGGAGAGGGGCCACTATCTCTACACACTTGTCACGTCATGTTGGGTTATTTAGACAGCTTTTTAAATGTTTCGATACGAAACGTAGTTGACCCGCTTACAAATGCACTATTACCGGCCATATTCTGACCGCACTCCTGACAGTAAATCTGTACATCGTTTGGTTGATGTGTCCCCAATCTTTTCACTTCCAATTTTTCCTCCAAAGACATTAAAGAAAACCGATTAGAAAGTAAATAATCCACTTCATTCATTTTCATGCTAACGCCCGCCATACTGCACTTGCGCTACTGTGCTGTGATTAGTCGAAGGACACTGTACTGTAGCTACTGTGCTAGGTCAGCCTTTGGGCTAAACTAATTTAGCCCAAATGGGAAGCATATGAAGGGGGCGTGTCAGGGCACCTGTCAATCAAACGTCAATGGAAGTTTACGCTACTGCGCTTGGGCTGAATACATTTAGCCCATTCACAGGAAAAAAACGAAGATATATATATCCTGGGTTTTTCTGTCACTTTTTGGTGCTGTTGCTCCTTTAGGTTCTACCAAAATTTAAAATAATATGTTCTAAGTTTTTAATAATATTTTACCAGCCGTCCCTGACTGGGACCCATAGCGTGCCAGCCATGGAGCTATAAAGATCGCAGCATTCTTAGCGCGGGTACGTTTCTTTCTGGAGAAGTGAAGAGGGCGTCCTACTGAACGGAGGTGGGTATCCTACATTATGTAAAATGAAATGACTTAGTTCAAGGGAATTCTCCCCAAAGTATTGCATTAACATTTCTGAATTTATGTTATGGCGACCATTAAAATACATTCAAGGACATTTGCGGCATGTTAATGAAATACTTTGGGGGGAATTCACTTGAACTAAGTCATTTCATTTAACATAATGTAGGATACCCATCTCCGTTCAGTAGGACGCCCTCTTCACTTCTCCAGAAATAAACGTATCCCGTGCTGACTCGTATGCTGCGATCTTTATAGCTCCATGGCTGGCACGGGGTGGGTACCAGTGTAATTTGAGAAATGCATCCCTGCCGGTGATTTTCATTGGATTAGGAAATTATGGGCGGGACTATTTTGTCCCGCTCACGGACGCTCTGTCATCTACGGATACGAATACTTTTGCTACACATTTACCACCTAGGGGTGTTGCAAAACAACCTGCAAAAAACCCCACAGCTGAGACTTGCAGAAGCAGATTCGAGCAGTTGTAAAATGGTTTTGTGCTCGCTCATTAAAATGCTGAATTAACATAGCGTTCACAAATGTGCAACTTCTGATGCATTTGTTCAAATTTGGGTTTACGAATGCACACCTTTTGGGCATGTTCTCAGATTATGAAACACGGGTGTGCGAATGTGTTTTGCACCAACTGCGCTGCAATAATTGTAGCAAAAGGATTTGTGCACCTGTAACACAGATTAGCGTACTCGTAGACCCTATTTTGTGTTTACAATGGTATAAAAAATATTTAGATATTTTTTACGACTACAAATGTACTGTTACACATTTGTGACTTTAGAGTACACATGCAAAATAAATATATACGACTTCAAATTTACTGTGACTTTAGTGTACGCATTCAAATTCTGCAGTTACAGGTGCTAAAGACTTTTGTTACAATAAAACCTTCATAGTTCTAAGACAATTAACGTGCTCCACAAAACGGTACGAGAGAGAGAAAGAGAGAGAGGGAGGGACAGAGAGAGCGAGAGAGGCTTCAGAAAGGGTGTGCGCAGATAGTACAGTGCACCCTAGTTATGTTTATGCCAAAACCACAAATGCTATATGTATATATATATATATATATATATATTGCCTAATTATATATATTGCCAATATATATGTATAGGCTATATATATAATTAGGCTATAATTATATTATTTAGCGTGTAATGAGACAATCTATAGCCAAATTGTCGAAGATGCCCGAGAATCTTCGGGGATATCAGCATGGGAAATCGGCGAATCAGACCCATGAACCTATAAAGAAAGACGTCATCTCAAGCGGGAGAGAACGTTTGCGGTGCTGGTTTGTGTCACGTAAGTACAGGGCTCTCATGTCTCATGCATTCGGCGTGAGACACACGCAATTCAACCCATGCACACGCTCGAACCTGTGCCGTGTTCCAATACCCGTACTGTCCGTACTTACTAGCCAAAATTTGAGTAAGATCCGGCGAAAAGAAGTATACTTCAAGGACCCGGATGCCGTACTCAAAACGGGCTAATCCCGAAGTGGGACTCTCTAAATCGACGCCACTTCGACCTGGGCGGGACTTTACGTCCTACGTCACTCGCTATGGGTTTGCATGTGTGCGCGTAGCCGTTTGTCTCAGGGATCTGTGCACGAACTCCCTTGCACTACAGATTACGAGCGTCAGTGTCGTACGCGATGGAGGGTGGGTGACATTCCTACAGTCTGTGATGATAGCAGGGGCGTTGCTAGACCTAGAGTTTTACTGCGGCACAGGCCCCCAACTGCCAATTTTTTTTTTTTTACGTGTGCACAATATGAAATATAAGGATACAGAAGGGTATGTACGAGCTTCAAAATTGTTGTCACTGTCATACTGTAGGCTATATTAAAGCACTGGTAAAGGTAAAGACGCAAAGATGGATTCATGAGTACCGTACAATTATATTTATTTAAACACATACACATCTCAAAGATTTACAAATAAGGTAACTGACAAATAAACAAAAAGTCTCTTTATGACCTTCACCTCTTTATCAGGAGAAGTCCACACATCTATATTTATTTAGAAGCTGTGTGGAAACAGCATAATTTTGCCAGAACGACATGTACTAAAAAGGCAAGAAACAAGGTTTAAAACTAATAGAATTTCTGACTTAAGGTGAGGTGGCTCATTGCCACCAATCAACCTGGAAAATGTTATAGAACCATCAAAGCTCTTAAATTAAACTAAATAAGGCCGACTATCACTACCCAGCAGAAAAATAGATGCACTATAAATGGTTTTGTATAGCAGTCACGAACATGAGCATAGTTGTGGAAATGCTGGCGTTAGAAAACATAGTTGACGGGAATTAAAGTGCTGCACATCGACTGTACAAATGTAGATTATTCATCACAAGAATTTTAATTCAGAAATCGAATAGGCTAATAAACTCTGAATTGTGAGATAAAATTCAGCATTCTGATAATAAAGTCAGAATACTTCTGATTCTGATAATTAAATCCAGCATTAAAGGTTCATTTAAGAAGGTTCTCACCAGTCATTTGTCGCCTGGTCGCAGTGTCGAGTTTTTTTTTAAAGTAGTTCACTAGTCGTAGCGTGCAAATAAATTGCAGTGTCAGAATTCTGAGAATTTTGTCAGCATTCAGATTTCCCAGAATTCTCTTACACTGCAAATTAAAGCGCTACTACTAGCAAACTAGTTTCAGCGTGACTGGAGAGAACTTCCTTAAAGGCACCCAGTGCAACTACGGGGGATTAATAAAGTTATATCGTATCGTATCGTATCGTAACAATTCCGTTAAATCCTCGTCCTCGTTTTGAACGTCTCACTCATGTGTGTTCAGTGTGTTCTTTCTGATTAGCTCTTAATTGAGATCACCTGTCACGCACCCCTATATTAAAGGTGAACACAATGCGTTTGGTTAACATTTCGCACCGGCCTGTGTCAAGCGAGGTTGTGTTTAGTGAGGGTTGAAAGTTTTCGATCTAGATTGCAGATCACTATTGTCACTTTATGCAAACTGAAATTATGCGTTGCGTGTTTGTTTTTGTGGGCATTTGACTGAACAGCCCAGACAAATATTGCTACCAACATGGCACTTCGAAACAGACCACCGCAGTGAGTAAAAGTTATTTTCCTTTATTAAATGACGTTTTTGGGCTGTCTCCTCAGACACAAGCCATCAGTATCCCTGCTCTTTGCACCTTGACATGCATGTCGCCGCTGTTTGTTAACCTAGCTTTTCTGATTTGTATCTTGTGGTGTGTGTGTTTTTCTTAACAGGTGTTAGATGACTGACGAGATCTATGGGGGGGCCCCCTTTGGGCCCCCCCATACCAACTTAGTCTTCAAAGGAATCTAGTGCCATGGGACTCCAGTGTCTTCAAAACATCCTCGGAATACATGTGTATGAATGGTCCACCGAAGGGTTGATCTGGAAGCCACCACGGTCCACGCAGTAATCTGCTGCGTGGGCCGTAGGGGCTTCCAGAGCCATCTTTCGGTCGTGGTCAGGATTTGTTACAGTTGTCCTTCAATGTAGCAGGCTACGGGTTTCTGAAGAAGCCTGCTTTACGTAGCATTGGAGTACAAATATTGTGCAAAATGCTCATTTAATTGCACTAGCACTAGTAACCTGTAGATTAGCTTAGTTTAACGTCATTCCGTGCTGTCTGTCAAATGTGTGGCTTACTTTAAGTCCACAAGGCCCTCGGGTAAACCACGTTGGAACTCCCCTGGACAAGGTGATTAGTCACTGGGTGTGTGCTAAAGTTTTGTTCCATTTTTCACTAGTTGGTTAAGGTTTGGTAGAATTGTTTGGATGCTAGCGACGTGATGGCGTATGTACAAGAGCCTACCATGGCCAGGCCACAGTTGCGACGGTCACGGCCAGATGGCCTAGTGTGAGTGCAACCTTGATTGCATTTGTATACTGTTTACCATTGGATGTTTATGCAATTTGGCTTAATTCATCCGCAGTAAAGCTGCATTTGACTATTCCAGGGTCGTTTTGTACAGGCTTTCAATTGACCATGTTGACTAGTTTGTGGGATTTATTTTTTATTTTTTTACCCTTGCTTACAATCCAACGGTTGTGACCACTTATGCAACTGGGCTGTGAACCTTGCAATTCTAGTTGCATATTTGTACACGCAAGCTTGTCCATTTCTATCGCCATCACTAACACTAGCTTCAGCATTTCCTTGTAGGCCATTAGCTGACTTGTGTATTGGAGTGATGATTTGGGTATTTTAAGATGCTTGAAAACCTAAAATAAAGCAAAATGCGTGTCTGGTGTGCAAGAGCCAATTTGTTGGCTTGCAGTAGTCGAGGAGTTGCCGTAGGTCGTAAGCCATCTGGAGGTTGTGGCAATGGAGGCTTGTGGTAGATCTGCCATCCAAGAAAGGTTAATTCTTCTGAAGCATGATTAATAGTTGAGTAAATTGAATCTATTCATATAGAACTATAAAATCCAAGACTGCAGCCAGTAACTTGGATCGCAATATGTGGAAAGTATTAGTCTTCATTTGTAACAACAGAATAATTAACATGACTAACTGGGTTTCTTCCATTTTCTAACTAGGGGGACTTGACTGGTAAGTCTACTGGATTGATCAGTAGCGGTACTTTGCCCAACAGATTTGATGGCATGACTACAGGGTGACAAAGACAATTATTCCCTGCCTATCAAAAGAGACTTCTAAAACATATCTGCTAGAACAGTTCCTATACTTTTTGTATAATTTGGTCATGCTGAAAATTTACTTTTTGTAGTTGCTCCATATTTAGTTCTTTGACAGCCTCACCTGCTAGAAAAGTCTATTCAAATCGGCTAAATATAATGAACTAAATTAATAGCCATGAAATGTTGTCACTCATACTAATTGCAAATACCCTCTTTCAGTTGGTGGTTCAACACTGATGTCTCTCTAGGCTTGAGGGAGAGCTCCCAAGTAAATTACACGATTATTTAGTCTACCTGACCAGGGACATCTTTGAACTATAGGTCACCTAACCCAAACTTTTCCCTCTTGTTAGGTTGTCCTTTTCTCTTGTTTTAACCCGAAAGGGCTGAAATATCAACATTTCAGGTATTCTGTTTGGATAATGTGCAAAACTTGTGGCTTCACTAATAAAAAAAATGAACAAATGTATTTTTCTTAATGTGGTTAAACTATTTAAAGATTTGTATGCAAAATATTTCTGCTCAATTTGTGGTCAATGAAACTCTGAAATGTTTTAATTTGATAAAACACAACTATGGGTTAAAGGTATTTGCTTTGGGCATCTTTTGATATTTTTAGAATCTAGCTCCATTGCCGTTAGTAATGGTGTCTCCCAGTACTGCAAAGTGCTTCCACAAGAATGGGCAGAAAAGGAACTGCCAACTAAATCTATTTAACATGGGTAGAAAGTTTCCATGGAAGCTCTTGGCTGCTGGTTCCCAACACAGCTCCACTGTTAGCCTGTGACCTTGCGTTTAACTTTTTTCGACTTTTGGTGACTTTCACAAAAGAGAAATGAACTGGTTACAATAAACAAGACATTTCATGGTACCATTTTGAACTGTTTGTGGATATTGCATTAAATCCATATGCTTGAAACTTTTCAATAATGCATATCAACGAAACAATGGAATGAAAAATAGTTCAAGCAATTTGGGACTTGGCTGCTTTTACATTATTACTCATTTTGGGGGTTATTTCAGTCTCTCCAACCTGCAGGTCGTGCGAAGAATCATGTGAATGGGAATATTCTATAAATGTCTATCATCTTTCGTCTCAACACTTCTGCTGCAGCCGCTGTTGAAGCGTATGAGTCCTTTGAGACCCCCTTTGATAAAAGGGGTTCTCAAATGTTGACCCTCAGTCACCTATTGCATCACTTCCTTTAGGGCTTCGGGCTCCTTATTGATCATTATAGTATAATTGAATGCCCTCTTTCATATATATGATACCTCCACCACTGGGACGTGGCAACAATTCTCCAAATCCATATGGGGGGGATGCTTGTGGACAGTAGGGGTGTATACTCGACATAAATAGGAAGCAAACTCATCTCACAAATGAGTAATGATATCTCACAAATATTTATTTAATAAATTGTTTCAATTTATAATAATCCAAAATCCGTTGGCTTTTTGTCGAGGGAATCCAGGGCGACGCTCACTTCCGGGTTGGCCAACATACGTCATCCCTCCACCACTCTACTGTAAAAACACATGTTCAAGTTGAATGATAATAATAATAATAATTCTGCCATAGTATTTATTTAAGGGGGGGGGGGGGGGGATACAAGTCTTTTGGCCATTTGTAGTGTTGATCAGCAGAGAAATAATTTGTCCGCAAAGACGGTGACGTCGCTTAGCAACGGTAGACGCTGGGGTAGACAAGTCACCGGACTACTACCCATGCATGTGAACGGAGCGTTCCACGGCATTGAGAAGACCCGTGTAATAAAGGCCTGTAATATTTCTGTTTATGGCATAGATTTCTCCTCAGATTAGGCCAATAAACCAATGGTAAAATAAAAATAAAAAAGCTCGATCAAAGGCCCGGCCCGAGTATAGTGGTGGGAAATATCGGCCCGACCCGGCCCGCGTCGGGCTCGGGCTCGGGCAGAGAATCTAAACACTGACTGGAACTACTTAGCAGGTGTCTGTAGTGCTATATCAGGAGTTAATGCACGCACTGCAGCCAATCAGAATCAGAGTATTCCCCCAGACCGTGGTCTAAACAATATTATTCACGAGTTATAAACAACCCCTACACATCAATATTAATGATAACCTTGTGGAAATTGCCATAAGTGAGAGACACAATTTCGCACGTTGAGCACACAGTTGTGTGACTCGTTTATTTAGTAAGAGAGAAACGGGAAATCAAAACGTGCTGAAGGTAAACAAATCCCGCATGGGCTCTGACGTCATGAGACGCTCGTAATCCTTAAAAGGGACAGCGATCCCTGAACCACCAAGACAGTAAACGACATGCCTAACACAATTGAAAGAACAACACATAACAAAATACTGTAGGTGAATTATGTTACACTCACTACAACCCATTAAATACGGTATGATTTCTAGATGTTATGGCAACGTCCGCTCGCGACACTGGACTTGCGATCGAGGCATCGACGCGGACGTTCATTCACATAGCCAAAAACAAGAGAATAGATGGCTAGATAAAATAAACATCAAGACATACAATTCTAAAAAGAACAGATGAAGCAGTTACCCTTTTTTCCTTTGCGGTTTGCCTACAGAGCAGCGCACCTGCATTTAATGTAGGCCTATCCGTGTATTGTCACAATTTCTCAGTATCAAAGGTGAAAGTAGAAACGGGTGGCCAAAAGCTGTCATATTGTTAGTTATCACAGACAATTTTAAGTAGAAACGGGTGGCCAAAAGCTGTCATTTGTTAGTTATCACAGACAATTTTCAACAATGAATGATCTGTACGGAGCTCCATAAGGGGCATTAGGGACAGAACCTTAGTTTGGAAGTCATGCTTAGTGACACGACAAATAGCCTACTTCCAATTGAAATACAAAATTTAGAAAATAGGCCTACGTGTCCCTGATCACGTTTCAATAGATTAAATAACGTGACAGTGTCACGTATTTCCGTGAGACCATACCCGTACTTCCATGAGTATACTTAAAGGAAGTATACTATCCGCACTATCTACTACGTTATTTTTTCAGATGTGAGTGCTGTTCCAAATCGAGTACTCCGTGGTGCACTAACCGGAAATTACGATCACGACTGCCGCCGTGGCTCCTCCCCCGCAATAAACATCAACTCTGCATGAAAAATTATCCTTTAAATCCACAAACAACATATGTGTAATCCAGGGCATATAAAGACCGGGACCAGAAAATAATTATTTTCTCTCCATTGACACCCATTCATATTTTTCGATCTCATAGGTCCCATGAGCCCTACCGGAAGGGGCGTGACTTCGCCACTCTATTAATGCAGGCTATGTGGAAAATGCGCCGACTTTGGCTCAGCCTGGCTCCGCCTCTTCCGCTACGTAGCTAAGATGGCTGCCGTTGAGTACGGGGAGTGTCCTTCGATCCACACTTCAGGATTAGCCCGTTTTGAGTACGGCATCCGGGCCCTTGAAGTATACTTCTTTTCGCCGGATCTGAATTGGAACGTACTGCGTACTCAAATTTTGGCTAGTAAGTACGGACAGTACGGGTATTGGAACACGGCACAGGTTCGAGCGTGTGCATGGGTTGAATTGCGTGTGTCTCACGCCGAATGCATGATGAGACATGAGAGCCCTGTACTTACGTGACACAAACCAGCACCGCAAACGTTCTCTCCCGCTTGAGATGACGTCTTTCTTCATAGGTTCATGGGTCTGATTCGCCGATTTCCCATGCTGATATCCCCGGAGATTCTCGGGCATCTTCGACAATTTGGCTATAGATTCTCATTACACGCTAAATAATATAATTATAGCCTAATTATATATAGCCTATACATATATATAGGCAATATATATATATATATATATATATATATATATATATATATATATACATATAGCATTTGTGGTTTTGGCATAAACATAACTAGGGTGCACTGTACTATCTGCGCACACCCTTTCTGAAGCCTCTCTCGCTCTCTCTCTCTCTCTCTCTCTCTCTCTCTCTCTCTCTCTCTGTCCCTCCCTCTCTCTCTTTCTCTCTCTCTCGTACCGTTTAGTTAATTGTCTCAGAACACTCCCATTCAGAATGCATTGGTTTACATTTCGTTCTGTGTAACACGCAAAAAGTCGGACTATCGTGCTCTGGAACACGCTTCAATAGATTAACGTTCGTGCGCAGGAGCACGCAATCGCGTGATACCGGGTTGACCATTTCCCCAAATGCTGGGAGAACAGATTCGTTTAGATCGGCGGAAGAAAGCGTGTACCCTTCACGCTTTGGCCAGGCAAAGCGTGACACTGAACACGCCTTTTGAAGTGGACCAACGTAGGCCTATTTATTTCACGCTTTGACGTGATACCGGGTTGGTGTGTGTGTGTGTGTGTGTGTGTGTCTATGTCCATGGTCTATGTGTGTTTGTATCTCTAATGGTCAGTAAGCTCACACTGAAAGGTGAAAGTGAACTCCTATTATTTGTGAGTGTGGATGTCTGTGTTTGTGTGTTTAGCTGACTGTTTTCGACACCCAGAAGCCACACATTGCTAGAAATGCCACCATGCATTATGAATGACATCCAGAAAGAAAGTGTGTATGTGTTAATGCTGCACATTATTATTTCATTGCGCCTGTGGCGATACCATCACATCAGGCTCAACAGACACAGAGCATGCATATATAATATTATTTTACAGAAGAATTTTCTTTCTTTCCTTCTTTCACTTTTTTTTTCTTTTCCGTCTTCCTTTCTTTCTTCCTTTCTTCCTATCTTTCATTCAAACTTTCTATATTTATTTTTCCCTCCATCCCTTCCTTCCTTCCTTCCTTCCTTCCTTCCTTCCTTCCTTCCTTCCTTCCTTCCTTCCTTCCTTCCTTCCTTCCTTCCCTCCTGCTTTCCCACTTGCTCCCTCCTTGTGTCCACTCAGCCCCATGCACCACGCCGGCTTGGTGTTCCTGTAACTCCTCTTCCGTGGCAGCTTAATGATAGGACAGGCTGTCGAGAACACGCTCTCTACTCTGCCTATAGGTCAGCACGACACACTCCTAATAAAGCAGCCATTTTGTTCCAACACTGTTAATTAAGTGTCTTGGTAAACAAGGACACCAACCAATACAACTTAGATTGTGGTGCAAATAAAGTTGTTTGTGCTCTGGAACAACCCGGCTGGGGATTGGTCCATTATAGAGACGATCTAGCGTAGGAGTGGACCAGGTGTTACAATTATAATCTGAAGAGATTTGCACTTCTGTGCCAATATTTGGACGACAAATATATGTATGTTCAGGCAAACATGGCAAACTTCCTCTTGTTTTAGCATGTGATCTCACGTTTGGGTAGATCTTCGCATGGCTTCCAATGGCCAGTCCCCTTCATGCCTAGAGCAAAATAAGGAGCCCTTTCAAGTTAGTGCCATTCGGTGTGTTATGAAAACAAGCATGATGCGATTGGAAAAATAGGACCGTTCTAATGGTGTCTTTATCTGTAAATGGAAGGTGTAATTGGCCTCTGGGAATTCAGTGAATTAAGTGCTTTGAGAGAGAGGGGGGGGGGGGGGGGGGGGGGGAGAGATTATGAGAAAGTGAGAGAGAGAGAGAGAGAGAGGAGAGAGAGAGAGAGAAAGAAAGAAAGAAGAAAGAAAGAAGAAGAAAGAAGAAAGAAAGAAAGAAAGAAAGACAAGAAAGAAAGAAAGATATAGATCGGAGAGAGATCGAGCGAGACAGATGTTGAAGAGAGAGAGACATGTATCTTAATTAATGAGGGATGACTCATTTTTCCCTTGAACCAAAAACAGCTTTTGTTGATTTATTTATTATTTGATTATTAATGTTCAATATAATTATTATTTATATTTATCGAGGTACATTGCGATGTATTTTCATAACGGCAATCGATCAACATGGATCAACACTATCTGGATGGAAATGGCTTCATAATGGCTCATCAACAGCTAACCTTCAATTTCCGCATGTCCCCACAGACAAGACTGCCATGCTGCCAACAGGGAAAACACCGACAAACTAGTTTGATTTGAATGTTGATTCGATATTTCTTTGGCAGACAAGATCAAAGACCTGAAGGGCTGCATATGTGTTCCTCTACCAGCCTCTCTCATACCACTTTGATCTACTTCTGCTGGTGTGTCTGGGGGTCATGGTGGAGTAAACACTTTCTTTTTCATTTTTCTGTTTTCCTGTGTCCCACACTTGTGTGTTTCCTCTCTCGGACTGAGTGGCACTTTAGGGACTCTCAAGACATCTGGAGGAATTCCTTACGCTTTGACTTGCAGTCCACCCATCTACTCATCCGCCATGACATCCGCCATAACTGACAGCGGCCAGACCTGCAAATAGCATACTACAACTGGGAATAAACGAGCCCTTTGATATCCAAATAATATAACTTAGAATGTGCTTGTGTGCTTGTGCAAATGTGCGTTTGTGTGTTTGTTTGTTGTGTGTGTGTGTGTGTGTGTGTGTGTGTGTGTGTGTGTGTGTGTGTGTGTGTGTGTGTGTGTGTGTGTGTGTGTGTGTGTGTGTGTGTGTGTGTGTGTGTGTGCGTGCGTGTGGCGCTTCGGAGCAATATTCCATTTTTTTTTTCTGCGAGTTTCGACCACGCCCATCAAAAATTCATTAATTACATACCGTTGAAGGGTTAAAGAAACACGATGGGTCGATCAGAGAGAATGTTAATCGTTGCTTCATTAATTCGCCTCCTGAGAAGCGGGTAGCGCTCTGTTGGCCACCCAAAGCGCGTTCACTATCTTGTCAAGTGCGCGCTCAGGGAGGATGGAAGGCGTGCGATCTAGGCGCGTGAAACGTGCCCGACTGCGCTCCGACCCAGCCGCACAAATAGGTCCACCATATTTAGACGGCAGCCTTTCAAATCTGAAAACAAGCAGAAGACTTCTAGGATTTTCTTCGTATGGAAAGCGACCGTGCCGCAAACATATTTCGAGAGATGGGTAAGTGTTTTTTTTATTTGATTGATTTGAATCTCCGTAGCTTAATTGGCCTTTAGCTTATCCCATTGTGATATAGCGTTGTAGCAACCACATTATGCCTTTAATAATCATTAACTACGTTTATTTTCAGTTATATAGTGAAAAGAAATGTGTGGCGTAACATTGTGTTTTGCATAACCATGATGTCAATCAAATGTTGACATTTGATTGATGTCAATGTGTGTGTGTGTGTGTGTGTGTGTGTGTGTGTGAGTGTGTGTGTGTGTGTGTGTGTGTGTGTGTGTGCGTGTTTTTTTTGGGGGGGGGGGGGGGTGCGCTAGAGAGCGCGAGAGAAAATAAATAAATGTATTTATAAATGACTAAAAGTTGTTTAATTCATCTCTCCCTCCCTTCATCCTTCTTCTCTCAGTCCCTCCCCTCCTTCACACTAGAATTCGTACTAATTCAACCAAAGCCCCCCCCCCCCCCCCCCCCCCCCCCAATCCACTCTGAACGCACCTGCTTTCACACAATCACAGACCACCCACACACGCTCACACGCTCACACACCGATACATCTCAATTGCTCTCCGTGTGGCTGAAGAGTGGGGGCCTTTTAATATTAATTGTGCGTCAAGCAGTGCATTGTGGGAAGCTAATGAGTGTGTATGTGTTATTATTTGTTCAGCTGGGCAATTTGGGACGTGATTAAACAAATTTGTTTTGATTGAGCGATCGGTGCACCATAGTGCTGCATGCTGTATCGGAGTGTGTGCTTATGAGTGTGTGGGTGGGTGTGTGGACATGCATATGTGTGTGCGGGTGTGTGAGGGGGTTTGTGTGTGTGTGTGTGTGTGTGTGTGTGACCTTGTTAAATTCCAGGCTTTCAGCTGCTTTGATTAGGTTCACACCTTTCTGGCAAAGTCATTCACCGTGTGTTCACATGTACTCTGTGTCTTTGTTCCTTTCTCCTGACCACTTCCATTATAACCCCCATCTGACAGAGAATCCCAAAACTCCAAACTGAAAAAACCCAGCTTTGGAAATCTTGAACTCTGGAAAGAACTGTATAACTCTTAACCCCTACTGTAAAACTCTGGAAATCAAACCCTATCACTGTTAACTCTTGAACTCTTGACCTCTTGACTCTGGCTGTATATTTCTGGGAGTCAAACTTATCCATGCTTTCATGAAATCTGTTTTTGGGGCTATTTTCTGAGCATGAATTAATTCACCATCGAAAATGATACAGCATGAAATAATTCATGTCACAAATGATACAGCATGAACTAATTCACCCTCTCGAATGAATTCATTAGAGGCTTTAAATATTTAACCGGAGCCAGCTTTGGTATATATACACATACGCGCACACGGACGCACACACACACACAATGGTGCCTTAAACTGAATGTCAGAGTAATCAGAGCGGAGAAGGAGGGTGAGGAGGTCGGGAGGGGACACCAGCGTTCACTCAGCCATCTCTTGTTGGACACATCCAGAACCCCGTATCTCCGTGACCACGCTCCCCCACCCATCACCGGCCCTCCCTGGGATAAAGGCCCAGCACAGCAGCAGACAAAAGGGCTGATGGAGTGTGGCGGGAGATTGGCGCTTGCTGGTCAGGTGTGTGTGTGTGTGTAGGGGGGGGGGGGGGGGGGTATCTGTGAAAAAATAGGGCAGGGTGCACACACATTAACACACACTATCATGTTCAGACACACACACACACACACACACACACACACACACACACACACACACACACTCATAGACAAACTTTCATGCTCACAAACCCACACACACAATCATGCTAACACACACACACACACACACAGAATCATAATCACAAACACACCCATAATCATGCCGACAGACACACATACACACAATCAAGCTCACTAACACAGACACTCACACACAATCATGCTCACACATGCACACACCCCCCCACACACGTACACACACAAACATGCTCACTAACACACACACTCACACACACACACACACACACACTCACACACACGTACACACACAATCATGCTAACACAGACACACACACATTCATAATTACAAGCACACCAACAATCATGCCGACATACACACAGATACACCCAATCATGCTCTCACATACACACACACACACACACACACACACACACACACACACACACACACACACACACACACACACACACACACACACACACACACACGTACACACACACACACACACACACACACACACACACACACACACACACACACACACACACACACACACACACACACACGTACACACAAAATCAAGCTAACACAGGCACAAACAATCCTAATCACAAACACACTCATAATCATAACGACACACACACACACAATCATGCTAACACAGACACACACACATTCATAGTCACATGCACACCAACAATCATGCCGACATACACACACATACACCCAATCATTCTCTCACACACACACACACACACACACACACACACACACACACACACACACACACACACACACACACACACACACACACACACACACAGGTCATAGGGAAGTTTTGGAAGACTCCTGAATGGCCCATCCATTTGTGATGTGAGTATTAACTGCATTATCCTCGGCCCAGCTCTTGCTACCGCAGAGAACACAGAGCCCCCCTCCCTACCAACAGGTAGTATCACAGATGGTATAGAGATAAGTTAATGTGGGATCTGTAGGGTTGCCATAATGTGGGCACATTATGGCCACCCTACAGATCCCACATTAACTTATCTCTTAGCTGGTAAATCACTTGCTGGTTGGCGTGTTTCACGCCCCAAGCAAATGTATTTACTTGCACTTGTAAGGAATATTTAGAGGCACATATATCTTAGTTCAAATATTTGTTCTATATGTCGACAGCCTTCATTGGTACAGAGTGTCGGGTCACTAACATGGGTCTCCCAGTTCCTCCAATCTGTAGTAAATACGTAAAAAACACTAATATTTTTATCTCTGATAATTCTTGGGACACTGGACACCCAGCTTGAACCAAGGACATTCCTGAAAAACCAGGTTGTCACACACACACATACACTCATACACATGCATGCACATGCACATGCACACACACACACACACACACAGACACACACACACACACACACACACACACACACACACACACACACACACACACACACACACACACACACACACACACACACACACACACACACACACACACACACACACACACACAAACATACCTAGAGTGCATCCAAAACACTTGAAGCCTGACAGTCTGTTTCCAGGCATTATTCCCAGAACAACAGCAAATTACCGATCATCACCTCCAGTGTTTTCGAGATGTTAACCAGAGTGCAGTGTTGTTCCACTCTAGCCCCTCCACAGCCCTCCAGAGTCTCTGTTTATTATATACACAGTTGGGATTACTGCGGTGCCCTGCCGTTTGGACCTAATTGCTTGTTCTTTTGTTTGTTTTCGCTCCGCTGAGACGTCGCCACTCCAACCACTTCTACCCAGATGTTTCATTAGTGTTCACTATCACTCTCTTTTGTTCAGAATACATTGGATCTCAATTGCTTCCGGAGAAGTTTTTGCAAGCTAACCTATGATTTATTTTTTCAAACAGATTTTCTTTGTATCGTCAGCATAGAAATAGACCTTGCTGTTTAACATACTTTAATAATCCTGTGAGGTCGGAAATGCGGTTACAGCAGCTAATTACAGAAAATAGACATAACTAGTGCAAGTCAACAAATATACAGTATGTACTGCAAATATAAGGTGCAATGTGAATGTTAGTATAATGTGAATGATAATGATTCCAGGGTCGCTCCTTGTCCAGACGGTCTGGAACCCTTCAAAGATGGCAGAGCAACTGCAATTAGATCCTGAACATTTTCAACTGAATTTAATAATCTGAACGAGTCAATGAGCTATTTATACTTATTGAATAATTAGAGAAATAAATTACGAACATGTTGAGAAACAAAATACATAATACACGACAAAGATTCCAGCCACCTCTATTTTATCCGCTATCTCTGACCTTATTTACTTAATACGTCAATATCCTTCAGGATCTCCGACCGGCTAGGGCTGGAGAAGCTGGTAAACAGATTGAGCCTATATGTGCTGATGCCGACGGTGGTTGTGTTTGCATGAGGACACTCCAGCGGGCGTACACACTTCTGCTTAAGCCGCTACGCCTCGGAAATGACACAATCAGTTAGATGGAGAGGCTGCAGGAGCAACCAACCAAGAGGTAATCGGTGTCGGAGTTGAAACAATATGAATAATATCTATCCTGCTTTATATCACGTATATTCCTTTCCATGTTTTATTATTATCTGTGTAGTTATATTTTATATAGAAGTACCCTTTAATAATGTAAATTGGATCATTGGATACATAATGAATATGAAGTTTTCATATTTGTTTGTCAAATTACAATTTATGTTTTTTTGCTCCAAGATGTCTTGGTTAATGATCCGTGGCAGACAAAGGCATATTTGATCACTTTTTCCTTATTTCTCCCGGTTTTCTTCCTTCCTTCATCCCCCCCTTGCTGTGTCTACTCAGACCCACATACCCAAGATTAAGTGGTGGCGTCTTGGTGTATCTCTAATTCATCTTCAAGGCGGCTTAATGACGGACCAGGCTGTTGAGAGCACGCTCTGTGTTCTAACTATTGGTCAACACGCTCACTCCTAATAAAGCGGCCATTTTGTTCCTACACTATTAAGTTAGTGGCTTGGTAAATAACTCATGTACTTGCACTCATACGGTTGAATACCTTTCATCTTTCCCCCGTACGTTTCCTTCATTTGAGAGTGCTTGGTTGTTTACCACAACCAAGTCTTTCTCATTAAGGAACAATTGCTGTGCTGTGAAACATACATGTTTCTCTCTTTCACTACGGCATATCATTCACAAGGGACTTTTGTTTAGAGCTCAGATCGGGCCAAGAAAACCAAGCCCGACCCGGCCCGAGCCCGTGTACGTTCTGTCCGAACCCGGCCCGGCCCGACCCGGCCCGACACATTAATTGTAATTATGAGCCCGAGCCCGATTACAACCCGACATTCTTTTTAATACATGTGTAACTTTGTACACATTTGTTACTTAGGCCTAGTCTGCTAAATATATATGTAAGGGATAATGTATAGAACGCCGGTCATTATCGCGAAAATAAGGCTTATTTTCGATAATGACCGGCGACGTCCTATACATTATCCCGCTTATTACACGGCTACTTGCCAAAACGAAAAAATAATTTCACATGGTGCGTCTTTTTACGATTTATTTGTTACCAACATTCTTAGTGTTGATCAGCAGAGAAATAGTCTGCCAAAAAACGTTGACGTCGCTTAGCAACCGAAGACGCTGGGGTTGACAAGTTACCGGACTACTTACGGAGTGCTACCAAAGACGCCATTAGAGGCACAAAGTCCTTTGTTTTCCTTGACAGCGGTCAATTGTACTCACGATTATACTTAGCAACGGTGAATTATCAAATATAATTCACTGCCTTGGGCTTGGGCAGAAATCCTAACTCTACTCTTGATAAAACCATAATGTTTGATTCCCCTTCCCTGTGAACCCAAAACTACCAGTAGCATGTGACCTGTAGAGTGTAATTTGAGTCTATATTTACAATTTATCCTATGTTTTGAAAATTTGTGCATTTAAATTGAGATGGAGGCAAGGATCAACGTAATTCATAGCTTTTTATCTCAAATAAGTTGTTTTTCCTTTAAATCCAACGTATGTGTACCTAATGGCAGGTCTGATGGTGAGGCTCTCCTAGGTGTTCTACTCCGTCCTCCATCCCCCCTATGGAGCTCATCCAGTCCGGCCCGGCCTCCTCCCTCTCCCCCCAACAGGCCACAGCTGGCTGCTGGGGGGCTGGATCCATGGCGTCCCTCTCCCCATCCCTCCTCCCCCCCTCCGCAGCACCGCCTCGGCCGGACGGCTCCGCCCTGCCCAACACCACCTGCTGGAACTGGACCCAGCCGGGCTTGGAGGACAGTGAGACGTCCCCCGAACCGCCCGGGTTCCTCCCCACCGTGGCGGCCATCATCATCCCCGTCATCTATGCGGCGGTGTGCGCCGTGGGCCTGGTGGGCAACACGCTGGTCATCTACGTGGTGCTGCGCTGCACGCGCTCCGAGTCGGTCACCAACATCTACATCCTCAACCTGGCCATCGCCGACGAGCTCTTCATGCTGGGGCTGCCCTTCCTGGCGGCCCAGAACGCCCTGCTCTCCTGGCCCTTTGGCAAGCTGGTGTGCCGCGTGGTGATGACGGTGGACGCCATCAACCAGTTTACCAGCATCTTCTGCCTGACGGTGATGTCCATCGACCGCTACCTGGCCGTGGTGCACCCCATCCGCTCGGCGGGCTGGCGCAGGCCACGGGTGGCCCGCACGGTGAACGGCACGGTGTGGGCCATGTCCTTCGTGGTGGTGCTGCCCGTGGTGGCCTTCGCAGACGTGCTGGAGGACGACGGCAACTGCAGCATCGTATGGCCGGAGCCAGCCGAGGTGTGGAAGGCCTCGTTCATCGTCTACACGTCCACCGTGGGGTTCCTCTGCCCCCTGCTGGTCATATGCCTGTGCTACCTGCTCATCGTCATCAAGGTAACGACGTTGTTTTTTTGTAGCAGAGGCTTTTTCATCTCGAAACGACTTCCAGGTTATGGTTTGAGATGTCATAAATGCTGCTGTAGGTCTACATCTAAGATTGTTAAAGAGAGAGTACACTTCTCCACCATTAAGAAGTGATTGAAAACCATGTTGGATACCCTGAACCAATCACAAAGTCTAAAGTTGAAATGGTCTCATATACGGGCTGGCACCTGGGGACCTCAAATGAAGTATTCTCACAGCGTATTTCACTCACTGAGAGCTGACAGATGGCAATGCCTTTTCCAACAAATTACACTTAAATGATAGCTCTACAGCATCTGAGCAGGTGTGGGATTAGGGCATCTAGCACCACCAGTGCTTCAGAATTGAGATCAGAGAACCCTTCGTGCCCATGTGTTTCTTGCTTTGTGCACTAAAGGGAAGAGATGAGAGAGACAGCTGTTATGTTCTTTACGTTTTTCTCCCCTGCCCGTTTTGTTCTGTGTATTAGCTACCTTGTCTTCTATGTGTAAGAGTAGGCCTACACATTTCCTGGATTTAAAAACAAACAATATAATTAACACTATTTCTAAACTCCTTAATCTCCATATTTTTGAGCGGCATGTCACATGAATGTTTTACTATAAAATATAAGGCAAGGCAAGGCAACTTTATTTATATAGCACTTTTCATACACAAGGCAGATTCAAAGTGCTTCACATATAAACATTGTCATACAATAAAATAAAATAATAGATAAGTAAAAGAGAACATATGCAAAGCAATGAGTAAAATAGATCAGCATTTTTGAAAGTGCAATGTATTTAAGATCAGATCAACAGTTTCTCTGGTAGGCCTACCCACATCGGGACTCCAACTCGACCTAAAGGAATTTGGTACCCACGTTAGGACTCCAACCCGACCTAAAGGAACTTGGTCCTTTCCAACCCGGATTCTAGTCAATTTCTATTCTAGGACCCTAACCCAGATTCTTGGACTCTAACCCAGAAACACGTCGGGAACCACGAACCAAAGGCCTTATTCTGAGACTCCAACCCAGACAGATGTCGGGACTCTAACCCAGACAGAACTTGGGTCTCAAACCCTTATCCTTTTTCTCTGGTATCAGATCATGTATCTTTCGGGTAAAAATAGAAAATAAAGGAAAAGTTAAGAAGGCATTTTAGTAATAAAATATAAAATAAAGGCAAAGTTAAAAAAGCTTTTTAGAAAGTGCAATGTATTTAAGATTTAGCAGAAAGCTAAAGCAAACATAAAAGTCTTCAGTCTTGTTTTAAAGGTGGTCAGAGTTGGGGCAAGTCTTAAATCCTCAGGGAGTTTATTCCAGCTATTTGTTGCATAGTAACTAAATCCTGCTTTCCCATGTTTCGTGTTTACTCTGGGGATAATTAACAAATTGATCTCAGAAGACCTTAGTGGTCTAGAAGGCTTATGTAGTGGAAGCATATCAGTTAAATATTTTGGGCCTATAGGCCATGCAGAGGTTGGAAGTGGTTTTCCCTGCTTTCTAATGTTGACTCCCCAAGACTAATAATGTGTAGGCCTGACAGTCCCTACAAACTCCGTAATGAGGTAAAAACATCTGGTAAATGAGATTGTTAAAACAGTAATGCATTTTACCGAGCTAATCTCAGATGCATGTCTCTTTCTAAAAAAGGTGCGGAGCTCCGGTAAGCGGGTACGCATCACTTCCTCCCGTCGCAGGAAGTCGGAGCGTAAGATCACACGCATGGTGGTGGTGGTGGTGGCAGTGTTCGTGCTGTGCTGGCTGCCCTTCTACATCCTCAACATCGTCAACCTGCTGGTGGTCTTGCCGGGGGATTTCCGGGGTCTCTACTTCTTCGTGGTGGTGCTGTCCTACGCCAACAGCTGCGCCAACCCGATCCTGTACGGCTTCCTGTCCGACAACTTCAAGCGGGGCTTCCGCAAGGCGCTGTGCCGTAGCTCACGTCGGGTGGAGAACCAGGGAGAGAGGGTGGCGGCGGGGGACGTGGAGCTACGGCGCCCCACGGGGGAGTGGGGTGGCATTGCGCTGCCCCAGCCAAATGGAAACCAAGTGGGGACCGAGGTGGTGTATGGCTGCCCTGAGGAGGAGAAAGAGGAGGAGGAGAAGGAGAAGATCAGGGAGGAGGAGGAGGAGGAGGATGATGATGATGATGATGGTGGTGCAGGGCCGAGTGGGGCGTGCACGGCTGTAAGGAAGAGTAAGGAGGGTGCAGGAGTGGGGAAATCTAGATCAGAGGGTTCCCTTGAGGTCCAGTGTGACCCCACGTCGGCCCCTAGACAGACGCTTAGACAAAGGGAAGGGCTGGCGCTGGGGCCCACGGGGGCAGGGTGCACTCTGGGTAATAGAGGTCAGATCAACAGCTCAACTCTGCAGGACACCGTGAACCAGAGTGCAATGCTGGAGGTCAGCTATCTGTGATGAAATAATCCATAATCAATTGCATGTTTTAGACCTGCTCACTGAGAGGTGAACGTGTTCTAAGAACTCTGGGACCGCAAGACTTACAGCATGCTGATAGTTTGGGATTGGGATGCCACTTGGGGTTGCGTCGCCTAAAATGCACGTGAGGTCGAATGCAGACTTATGGCCTACAGCAGTGGGAAAACAGTGAAACAGGGGTACTTTGAAGGATTGCAGATGGTTCCAGGAAATGTCTGAAAGACATATTTTTAAGAAGGGATGGGAAAAGCCTCATTAATTGTTTCCTACTGAGTGTACGTTTTATACTGATCAAAGGAGTACATGGCTGAAAAATATCTTTGAGGGGGTTCATTATTAAAAAAAAATTGCTTACAGAACCACTGGCCTAAGAAAACAGATAATTGTATAGGTTTGAATGGTCTCGCACAGACCCTGAATAGACAAACAAACTGCTGATTGAGTCGTAAATGTAAGAAGTTGGGTAAAAAGGTTAGGAAGCACTAGAGTAGAATAGTGCTCTTCCAGGGTGGGATTAGTTATGTTTGAATGTAAATTGTACAATGGAAAACAAGAAACTACAGGGACATAGTGGGTCCAGAGTGTTGACTTCGGTCTTGGAAGGCAGATGGAAAATATCCTGTAGTTAACGTCTGAAGATATCATAACAATATGACCAAACCTAATTCATGTTTAATTATATTGTTCTAAAGCTGCAAATATGATTATAGTTTGCTAGGCAGGTTAGTTAGACACATTTCTATATTTATTTTTATGTTAAGAAAGTTTTTATTTTGATTATGCGTCTTCTCAGGTTAAAAAAAAGGTGAAACCACAATGATTGTCACTCGCACTAACTTAAGCTAATTCAGCCTTATATCTATAGAATTCTATAATCTTATTTTTTTATTGTTTGGGTCAATGTGTCAGTGTGGTAAACTATTTTGTATGGAGACATAACTTCCAGTACAAGGCCAAACTGGCTATGTGTGTTTGCTGTTCTGTAGGCCTTGTGAAGTGATGCTCAGCAGGGTAAACAGATATCACATATCCACCCTTGCTGTTGTAAAATTATCTGTCTTACACGTAATGAAAAAACCAGCGGGCATTTTTATTGTGCAAATAAATCTTATCAACCAATGTTGCCCCCTACAGTTCAAAAGGAAACATGGAGGTAACGGAAATGAAGAAAATTACATGTGATCCACATTCCCAATCCAACGTCTGAAAACAGACAGAGGTCGATGTTTGTTGTGATGTCATTTCCGGGGTTCCTTCATTTATCAGTCCATGGTTTCCATGGGAACTCATTCACATCATTCCGGCACAACTTCCAGGATCCACTTCAGGTAGGGTGGGTTGCCCTGCTCTATGGGTAGGCTGATCACTTCCGCCACTTCATAGGGGTGGTTCGCTCTGGAACACACACACACACACACACACACACAATTATACAAACACACCCAACCAAACACACACACACAGTCTAGAGTCTAGTCCCGCTGGCAAACTAGTTCAACACTGGCAGGGTTAGGGGGTTTTAGTTCCACTCCTAATAATGCATGCGCTAGACTTTTAAAAGTAAGACGAAATTGACGCAAACGGGCCCCAACCAGGTAGTTGCTACACACTGGTAGGGAGATGCGATATCCCCCACTGCGTAAAAGGCTTTCCGATTCTTGAAAAGTAAAAGATTTATATTAATGTATACAGGGAAAAGAACTTACCGCACGTATTCGGTGAGATCAGGCACCTTGGAACTTCTTGTTTTTATCATCTAAAACACACATCAGCAATGGGTGAAGGTCCATAAAAGTACTTTTTAAAGGACACATAGGATATATTCTGGACCAAAAGAGACCTTCATTTGAAATGTTGAGTATATCAACAACCTTCATACGAAGTTGAAGGTCCCATATTATACCAAAAGGTGTGAGTGTGATTAGGCGTTACAAGCTCTTTGGAAAATCGGCCTCTTCTGACATCACAAGTGGGCGTGTCCAGCTAGAGATAGATTTGAAGTACAGAGTACTACAAGTTGTGGTAGAGCTAGTACTGAAACTAGGAGTACAACTACTTCCCACTAACCAGGAGCACCTCGCTGTCCTCCTGTATCTTGCCCTGCCACTCGTACCTGTGGGAGAGAGGCAAGTATAGACACAATGGTAATTGTGCATAATAACAGTTCCAACCCATTGCAAACTGCCCTCCTTCCCTTAGTACTTTCTGTATATCAATTACCTTGATCAGCCTTGATGATTCTCAATATATTAACACAATTTAGAAAGTATTCATTCACACAATGCACAAATAAAAAAAACAATGCCATAATTAACATATACGGACAAAAGCATAAAACTTCAGTCAAATCAATCACAAAAGCCACAGTGGAATTCAGAGAGTAACCGACCGAACCTATCTCGCTCTTGTATCCAGGGAAACGAATGCTTCACACTTACACAGATGTGATGGCCGGGATGATGTTGACACAGGCAGCTAGTTTCTTCTCCACGATGCCCCTGTTTGGAGGACAGAGGCACAGAAATACACTCAACGCTTATGTTCAGAAGGTAAACAGCAAATACTAAAGTGTTAATGCAAACCTTGAAGAGGATTTCGGGCAATAAAAAAATGTATGTATTTGGGGTTTATTAGAGTAACGAGTAGAGTAATATGAGTATAAGATGATGTTGTTTTTATCACAAAAATCATTTTCCGCTCACTGAAATATAAATATATAATATTAAGACATAAGGATAACAACTATGCCTTCTCTGCACCATTTCTTTCTAAGCAGCTAGGTTGTTCAGCAGCACCATTACATTTTTACAGCTATTCCAATTCTCTTGGATCTGCTATAGGTATTATTCATACATCATCATCACAATTGAATGTTGTTTGAAGAATCTCAAAACTAAAACTAAAGACGATCTATAACTCTGGAGAACCAAAGAGCTTCTCAGGCGTCCCGGGCCTCACCTGGCCAGGTCCTTGGCCACCTTGTCGTTGGGGCAGGTGACGAATGCTGCGGAGTGCATGCCAGCCGTGTACGTCTCGGATGCCATGGAAATCGCTCTCAGGCCCACTGTCCGCAGGACCTGGTACATCAACACGCCCAGTGGTACTGTCTGGCGGCGACGGAGAGACACTGTAATGTTATTTATAGCTGTTAGTTATAGCGCTACATATGTATGGCCTGGTGGAGTCATTTCCAACCGGGGGTAAGGCCTGCCCGGACCCTTGGTTGGGGTTGTGGACATGGTCAAGGGGGTATTACTAAAAAAACACTTGATGATGTCTGTAAAATAGCTTGAATGAGTTAAATATAAATATAGATATATTAGAAATAGAAAAGTACACCTCGTTCTTCCACTTTGTACGTTCAGGCCACTATGATTTTAATTGGGAAAATGTGTTGTTGATGAAACATACTGAGGGTGTACGGGCGATGAAACACACACACACACACACACACACACACACACACACACACACACACACACACACACACACACACACACACACACACACACACACACACACACACACACACACACACACACACACACACACACATCAGATTGTCACAAATGGTTGGGAAGACAAAGGACTATGGACAATAAGCACATGCACTGACCAAGCAGAGAGTTCTCAGAGATACGGCCACCGAGGTTCCTCTTAGGCCGGGGAGACCAGAGCGCATCGCCCGGACGAAGCAGACCTACAGACTATCGATACCTCAGTCAGTCCTACTGTACACTTCATAGGGCAGGCCTACTTAAATGCATAACGTTCAGACGCTTCCTCACTGTTTTCAAATGTTGTTAATAAAAGTTTGTTAAAAATAGCAAGACTACTTGCTAGTTTACTCTAGCCAAAATATTCTGCAGACTTTTGAAACTAATATAAGTCGATAACTTAACAGCAGGTAACATAAATAATCTCAATGTGTGTGTGGAATGTACCTTTGTGAGCCAGGCAGGACCGTCGTTTTACAGAATGATGTCAACATGCACAATTGCCGTAAAGGACAGAAGCAGCTGTTTCAAGCTGTCGTGAAACGTTAGACCAGCCATAGCGTCATAAACCGTCATAAAACATAAATTACCTCTTTGTGACCAAATACTTAATCATAAGATTTTATTTTTACGGTAACATTTATATGTGTGACATATATTTATAAATGGTTGGCTATTCAATAATAAAATTGATGAAAAAATCAAATAATATAAAACATTATCATGAACATTTCCTTCCTTTCCACCAGAGGGCAACAAAGGCCACATTGCAAAAATGTTGACATTCTTTGCCATATATATGAATAGATTGAGGGCGTTTCCAAAGAATTTCATACAGATTAAAAAACAACAGTAAAACAAATTATGAAAAATGTGTGAATTGCTTAAGAGCGTAGACAGGATTAAGTAGCAAACTTTAAAAGCGCGTAGACAATTCGACAATTACAGTTGTACAAATGACACCGATATGACTGTGTGTGGGGTTGTTGTGTGTGTGTGTGTGTGTGTGTGTGTGTGTGTGTGTGTGTGTGTGTGTGTGTGTGTGTGTGTGTGTGTGTGTGTGTGTGTGTGTGTGTGTGTGTGTGTGTGAGGGATTCTGTGGATGTTATCAAAGAGAGTGGCTCTATGTCTTACATGGGCAGACACACACATACATGCATGCATGTACATGCACACACACAGGCACAGACATACAGACACACACATGCACGCATGCACACAGTTACACACAAACGCACACATGCATGCATGCATGCATGCACGCACCAACTCAGACACACGCATGCACACACTGAAACATGCACACACACATACATACAAACATGCACGCATGCTTGCGAAAACACACAGACACAGACACACATACAAACACACATAAACACACAGAGGCACTCAGAGGCAGATAGATTGAGCTGTGGCAGGGCTGCACATTAAGACATGACAAGATGGACGAGCTAGGCCTGTCACAGAGAGAGAGTGAGAGAGAGAAGAGAGAGAGCGAGAGAGAGGGTAAGAGAGGGAGAGAGGAGAAGAGAGAGAGGTACAGAGTGTGATATAGAGAGGGGGCGAGTGACAGAGAGAGAGAGACAGAGAGAGAGGAGGAGAGAGATAGAGAGTGAGAATGTGGGAGAGAGGGAGATAGAGAGAGAGTATGCAGGAGAATGAGAGAGAGAGGAGATGAAGGGAAGTAGAGAGTGGGACATAGAGAGAGAGAGAGAGGGGGCGAGAGACAGAGAGAGAGAGAGGGGTGTCTGCAGGGGGGGGGGATGGTTCCCATGGAAACTGTGTAATCAGCACATCTGTATGTGTTGGGCTCTGTCCTGTTTCATCCGCATCGCACTGCCTCTCCACACCACAGCTGGACATGACAGCACACACACATAAACACACACACACACACACACACACACACACACACACACACACACACACACACACACACACACATGCATATACACTTACATACACAAACACACATATACACACACACACACACACACACACAGACTCTCTCTCAGACACACATACACACACACACGTAAATACACATGACTCACACACGTACATATACACACACAAACACATACACATAGATATGCAAGCATTTGTTTGCGAGTGTATCTGCCCTGACCCTGTTGCTATGGTGACCAGTGCCTCACCTCCCCAAGGATTTTAGGAAGAAAGTAGAAAAAAATGTGTGTGTTCTAATGTGCTCCAATGTGTTTTAATGGGTTCTAATGTGTGTGTACCAATGTATGTGTTCTAATATCTTCTAATTTATTGTGTTCTGTTCTAATGTGTTCTAATGTGCTCCTATGTGTTCTCATGTGTTCTAATGTAAGTGTTCTAAATGTGTTCTAATGGTTTCTAATGTGTTCTAATGTGTGTTCTGATGTGTGTGTTCTAATCTGTTCTAATGTGTGTATTCAAATGTGCCTAATGTGTGTGCGTGTGTGTGTGTGTGTGTGTGTGTCTGTCTGTCTGTCTGTCTGTCTGTCTGTCTGTCTGTCTGTCTGTCTGTCTGTCTGTCTGTCTGTCTGTCTGTCTGTCTGTCTGTCTGTCTGTCTGTCTGTCTGTCTGCGTGCGTGCGTGCGTGCGTGCGTGCGTGCGTGCGTGCGTGCGTGCGTGCGTGCGTGCGTGTGTGTCTATGTGCATGTCTGTGTGCGCTGGTGTTTCTACAGCATGGGAGGATTTCAGATGCAACACATCCACACAACTTTGTAGTTTCCCTCTCTCTCGTCCACTTCCCTCTCTCGCTCTCCCTTGTCTCCGGGTGTCTCTCGCCTACTCCTCCACTGTGCATGAGGTGAATCAATATATTTTCAATTTGCAGCAGAGCCTTGCTTCTCTGCATCCTAATCAGGGTCCACTAGCCCGGGGGAATGTGTGCGGGGTCTAAACAGGGTGGGTGGGGGTCATCTAAACAGGTTGGGGGAGGGAGGGAGGGTGTACCTTGACAGTGTCTAAGTAAAACAAACACAGAAAGTAAGGTGAGAACAGAAGTGCCTTTGCACTCAAGCTCACCTACACTTTGTGGGGTATTTGCTTGCTATGCTTGTCTGAAACATACAAAATGTTTTCATGAACTATATCTGCACATTCAGCGGCAAACATTACATTCCTAGCCATCCCTTGAAGGAGTGATCCCTTTTCTGGGTTGCATCTTAAGGTTTCTTCTCTCTGGGATTTGGGGAGTTTTTCCTCCAAGCCCAGTAAAGGGTTTAAAGGGTTTTGGGGCGTCATATAGTGTGCTGCCTGTGAAGCCCTTGGTTTTGACACCGTAACTGTGATCAAGGGCTCTACCAATACATTTCCCTTGACTCTGTCTAGCATATGGCAGAGAATAGCACAAAGTCCTTGCTGTAACCTCCACATTTGCCCAAAAGCAAACGAAAACCAATCGCAAGCCTGTCCCATTTCCCTGGTTGACAGAAGTTGTCCTCAGCATGAGTTCAGCCTTCAGCACTTCTTCATTCCCTTAGAACATCTGTGTTTAGTGACAGCCAAGCAGTAACAGATGTTTACTAGCTGGAAAACAGAACCATTTGATGGCTGAATCGAACCGAGGGATAGATTTTGCAGAAAGAAGCGAAGAAGAGGCTGTTTGGGCCGTCTGTGATGCTCAGGCAGGAGATGTATTGCAAAAATGTGTAGGGATATAAAGTTCAAAACAACACAAAACTTCTTTAGAAGTTCAATGAACGCAAAAGAATAACGACAATTAAAGAAAAGTTTTGATCTTTTGTTAATGTACAGGACTCAAAGTACTATCCCATTATCATTATTTTGTCATCATTGTTTATGTTTCTTAACGTTACGATGATTCTTAAAGTAATAAATGACATAACACTGTAGTAGTTTCGTAAACGATTGGAAAAGTGAATTTTAATTGTATTTTCCTTTTCCACAGGGATGGAAAAGATGGAAGGAGAGAGGGAATCAGGGAGAGAGATG
>NC_082384.1:14070040-14086830 GCF_031168955.1 Gadus macrocephalus
ACTCCGCTCCGCCGCTGCAGAGCCAACTAGGGACTACTTATGGAAACTGGGGATCAGAATTTTAGAAAAAAGAAAAATTAGCGGGCTGCAGTTTGATTTCACGTTTCTTTTTTTCCTCTCTCCCCCCCCCCCCCCCACCCCCCTCTTTCTCTCTCGCTCTCCTTCCATTGGGCTGATTGTTTCTTTTTTGGGGAGGCGATTGAACGTTTCTGCTTTCTGGGTTTTTTTGTGTTTTTTCTCTCTCTCGGTAGACATGGCAGGATGTCGCCTGCTGGTTATTTGGCCGTCAGTACGTCGTTGATCGGTAGGGAACATTTCAATCTGCTTATTTGATCACGGTTGGTTTATTTGTTTATTTTCGCAAACCCTCGTTTTGACAATTCCCCAAAACCCCCTACCCCTTGTCCGTCTTCCTTCTCGCCTCTCACCGACCCAACAGAATAGCGTCGCTTATCGACAGGGACAGCGGCACGCATATAAGACGATTTCATCATTCACTGACATCGACACGTTGAGTTTCGAGGGAGGTCGTTTAACGCTGTTTATCGTTTGGAGATGCCCGCTGTTGCCTTCTGGGCGTTTTAAGAGGAGATCAGGCCGCCACGTCTCCCAGACGGAGGCTATAACCACCACCTCACTCCTCCTGGTCCCCATTCAATCTCCATCCTCAGTGCATGTGCGCGTGTCCGCCAATGTACAAGTAGGTATGACAGAAAGTTTGGGCCTGTGAGAAATCTCGGTGTGTGTGTGTGTTTGCATGCCGTGGCTGACACGGCAGCATCAGGTTGGCCTACTGTGTTATTATTGTTATCACATACCACATTTCCCACCATTAGCAACCGAAGCTGTGAACGTTTCTACGTTTCCTTTTATTTATTTATTTTTTACATTCCTAACCCAACTAGAACACAGAGCAGAAGTCAACCCCTGCGAACCCACTCGCTGTGTCAGGCCACGCTGTTCTAGATGTGATCCAGTTAGAGTCCCAAAGTAGGTCTGGCTCCCAGGTCTCTGGTGACACCCGTTGAAAAGCCACTTTTTAGGTCAGCCTGATCCAGAGCTGGGGCGGGAACTTGTGCCACTGGAAGACTTAGAGGAGAGCGTGAGGAGTCAATCTGTGCTCCATGCTGGACCGGCTCTCACCTGGGCACGCTCCGCTCTGAACACATAACCTGAGGGCCACATAAACACACACAAACACACACACACACACACACACACACACACACACACACACACACACACACACACACACACACACACACACACACACACACAACCAAACTCACACACACGTGCAGCCACCTCTTTCCCAAGCCCCCTCCTCATTGTCTCTTCCTCTTCCCCCTTCCTCTTCCTCTTCCTCTTCTCGCCGAGCCGACCCCCCCCGCCCGAAAACCAACCATACGATTTCCCCCGAGCTCCCCGGCCTCCCCCGCCCTCTCGTCACCCTCCCCCCTCCCTCCCTCCCCTCCTACTCCTCCTCCTCCTCCCGCCTTGGCCCCCCCATCTCCATCCGCGCTGGCGTGGCGACGGAAACTCACAAATATTTACTTCCTGTACGTGAAGAGGAAAGGGGGTCCCCCTTTCGTGGAATGCGGGAACATGGGCGTGTTTGACCGCGGGATCCAGATGCTCCTGACCACGGTCGGGGCCTTCGCCGCCTTCAGCCTCATGACCATCGCCGTGGGAACCGACTACTGGCTCTACTCGCGCGGCGTGTGCAAGGTCAAGAGCACCAATGAGAACGAGACCAGCAAGAAGAACGAAGAGGTGATGACGCACTCGGGCCTCTGGAGGACCTGCTGTCTGGAAGGTACCTGTCTGTCCGTCTGTTACCTGTCTGTCTGTCTGTCTGTCTGTCTGTCTGTCTGTCTGCAGACCTGCTGTCTGGAAGGTACCCGCCCGACTATCTGCTTCCCGTCTTTCTGTCTGACTGTTATCTGTCTGTCTGTAGACCTGCTGTCTGGAAGGTACCCGACCGTCTGTCTGCTATCCGTCCGTCTGTCTGTGACCTGTCTGTCTGTCTGTCTGTCTGTCGGTCTGTCGGTCGGTCGGTCTGTCTGTCCGTAGAACTGCTGTCTGGAATGTACTCGCCACTCTGTCTGTTACCTCTCTGTCTGTCTGTCTGTCTGTCTGTAGACCTGCTGTCTGGAAGCCCCCCCCCTGTCTGACTGTTATCAGTCTGTCTGTCTGTTACCTGTCAGTCTTTCTGTTTGTCTGTCTGTAGACATGCTGTCTGGAAGGCACCCCTTCTTCTGTCTGTTAACTGTCTGTCTGTCTGTCTGTCTGTCTGGAAGGCTTTTCTCTGTTGACCAGTCTTTTTGTTTACCTGTCTGTCTGTCCACCCTGCTGTCTGGATGGTAGCCCCCCATCTGTCTGTTTAGCTAGCTGTCGTCAGTCTGTTTACCTTCTGTTTGGAACGTACCCTCATGGCCGTCCACATGACTGTCTGTCTGATTACCTTATGTTTTGAAGGTACCCACACGTACATCCAATATCTGTCTGTCTGTTTACCTTCTGTCTGACCATCTCTCCGGCTGTCTTTCTCTCTGACCAACTGTCTGTCTGGAAGGTACCAACCTGTGTGTGTGTCTGACTGCCTGCTTGACTGTCTGCCTGTCTGACTGTATCCCTGTTTGTCTGTTGGATGGTACCCACCAGTCTGTCTGTTTACCATTCTGTCTACCTGCCGTCTGTCTGTCTGGAGGGTACTGACCTGACTGTTTGCTTTCCCGTCTGTCCGTCTGCCGGGAAGGTACTGACACTATCTGTCTGTCTATCTACCCTTCCATATATCTGTCTATATCTCTATCTACACAGACAGATACATATTTTTAAAGGGAGTGTATTTTGTGAACATACAGCTTCACACCTCCATGTTCTATCAAACTGATGGCCTATGGAGAAGTGATGTCATATCCTGTGTTATACTGTAAAGCAATGGGGGTTCCCTGATCATTAAAAGGAATGCAGTGGCAACAAAGAACATTGCATAAACGGTGTTTACTAAGCTCTTATAGATGTGTGTGTGTGTGTGTGTGTGTGTGTGTGTGTGTGTGTGTGTGTGTGTGTGTGTGTGTGTGTGTGTGTGTGTGTGTGTGTGTGTGTGTGTGTGTGTGTGTTGTGTATGTGTGTGTGTGTGTGTGTCTGTGTGTGTTAAAGCCACATGTGACTGTGAATTATCTGCCAACATAGACCAACCAATGAATGTCCATGTGGTATTATACCTCTTGCTAATGACAGGAAGTAGAATTGACCACAATATAACAAAATAGTTGTATTTATTGGACAATGTACATTGACCAAACAATGGCTATTTAGAGAGTGTGCTGCTTCCCAACCATCTCCTGGGCAGGTATATACATAGTCACACGGGACTCAAACATTGATGTTATTGGAGTGCGAATATCTGTTGAATATTCAATATTACCCTTTAACTTAAAAAAATATATATATTTTTAAGTTAACCACTCAACATCTATCTATCAACTATTATTGGCGGGCTGTCCTTATTGTGAAGCTTGTCGAATGTGCGATTTGATTTCAATATTTTTGTAACCGTTGGTTTGATGACTTATTTCCTCAAGTACATGTTTTCCACCTCAAGTCTTTTCATGTTTCTGCTGTTTGTACAGAAGCATCTAGCCAGCTGCACTGTGGTTAATGCTATACTGCCACAGCGCAGATATATAAAAACGAGGAACAATATATTTTATTGCATTATTTTAAACATACTTATTTTGACACGGTAGTCGCATTAGCGATTAAATTTTTTCTTATTTCTCATCTATTCAAATTGCTTAAATCCTTGCTCATTCCATCATCCAACACTATATGAACCACCTTTAAACAGCATCAATGGTTAAGACTTTATTCAAACCACAGACCATTGTTCATTCTATTGATACACAACAGATAGAAACACACCAGATAGTGTGAGAGAGGGCCTTCTTGTTAAATGGGATTCCATTCCCTTGTGTAACCATTCCACGACCAACAGTCCATGTCTTGAAAGTGTTTAGCATGAACCAGCATCTAAAGACACACGTCTCTTGGTTGAGCCGTAGATAAAGGTAGAAAATAGACGTATGCATTTATACAATATTGATGTTGCTCTCTATGTTGCAAATGTTAACGCATACCAACAGGATTACACATCTTAAAAAAAAACGGTTGTGTATAAGTTCCCAATTGTCTATTTTAGATTTTATTCTATTTTAACCAATACTTACAGAGAGGGAGACTGAGGGAGATGGGGAAGAAAGGGAAAGGAATAGGGGGAGATAGAGTCAAAGTTAGAGAGAGAGAGAGAGAGAGAGAGAGAGAGAGAGAGAGAGAGAGAGAGAGAGAGAGAGAGAGAGAGAGAGAGAGAGAGAGAGAGAGGGAGGGAGTAGAAACAGAGAGAGAGACTGGGAGGGAGATAGAGAAGAGATGTATATGGGGGGCAGGGGGTTAGAGACCGATAGGGAGGAGGAGCAGAGAGGGAGAGAAAAAGAGACTTAGTTTGACCCACTTGCCCAGGGGCCGTGTTTAATGTCATACCAGCCGTACTCTCTGATAAGGCAGTCGCCCTCACAGAAGATCAAAGTATTAATTTAACCTATTAATAGATATGATTATTATTACATATAATATTGAGTTGAATTATGTAGATGATTGAGTAATACTATTTCCTAGTATGCTTACGTAATTATTATTATAGTATGTAGTTAAGTATTAACAAAGAGTATTATTGTATATCATATTAGCAAATAGTATTATTATGCACTGTTTGATAAGAACGATTATATTATAATTATTATCCTAACCCTCTTACTCTATTCAAATATTTTCTGACCGACATTGATCAGACTTCATTGATCAGACTTCATTGATCAGTCTTTTAACCAAGGTATTTTGATTGCATGCTGTTTCTAAACTAATTGTAATGCCATTGAAGGTCTCATTGAAGTTCTATTGAATGGAATGGAATTTAATTTAATTTAATATATGTTAATTTATTTGAGTTAGTCTTCATTCTTTGGGCAAAGTCTTTTCTTTTGAGTACTGTAAAAGAAAATCTGACGTCAACAGTTTAAAAAACGGATGTTTAAATTAGGATTAGTAAAACTGCCATTTTGTGCCTCGTTTGAATGTCACCAGATGAATTGAACCATGTTTCATTTCAAGTGCTATTAATTGCCATTTGTCATAAGTGTTCACTGTTCTGACTTTAATGTTGATGATGAATTGGTGCAACCAAAACCGAGTCCTTATTTTATTCATTCAGGGCGGCAAATTTTCCTTTCTGATCCGATATGATTCATGAATATTTAGGAAGTGGTCTTGAAGAAGACACTAATCCCCAAACCGACATTGCACTTAAAGGACAATACAGGTGCTTTTGTACTCAAAAATCCCATATTCCTAATTGAGGTTTCTTAGATATTTTCGCTTTTTCTGTGGGACTATATTGCCAGCTTAATCATCACTGACTGAATGATTGTGTTTCTATGTTAACCGTTCTCACACTTTCAAATTCTAAAACACTCACTCAAATAGTCACACGCTCGCAAGAACTCACACTCTCACATCCGCATGAAAGCCGTCACATCGCCTGCAAGGATACTGGTGTGATTCAGGGGTGTTCCGTGGACTATGTGGCCTAGCATGCAGGCCGTGGGTTGGAGATGAACACTCTCCCACGTCCTGAGATGCTTCCCCATACCTTTTGTGGAGACGAGCCGTGGCAGTTATTGGTCCAGCAGCAGTTGGTCCAGCAGTGTTGAGACAGCTGAGCTGTGTCAGTGCCATGGAAGTAGATATCGGGCTGATGATGATCTGGGCCAATCACAAGCTTGTTGGGACAGTGGGGGATAACATCTAGACTTGGGAAGCCAGGGAGGAATGGCTCTAGAATGACGATCAGAGAGGAGCCCAAGTGTTAGGCCCATGGGTTACAGAGCTTGCCAACCTCACCTGTTCTAGTTGCTGATGCTATCAGGAAGAGTCGCCAATGGGCTGCTCAGATCAGGCTCTCTCCCTTGCTAAGGCAACTTTGGCTAAATACGCTAAATGACTAAATATAGTGAATAGTGCACAGTGCACTACCATTCCCTGTAGGTGATTTGAGGAACATTTCTGTTTTGTAAATGAAATGTTTGTGGAACATCACAGCTCATTGGACTGTGGAGACATTTTAAGTCATTTGCTTTCTCATTTGCTCTCATAATGATGACCAAGTGAGGACAGTCAGTAATATTAAGTCATTGTTTGCAGGTAATTGATAAGATTCAATAGGATAATAGTCATTAGTAAGAATTAATTTGTATGTAAATTAACCCTAACCCTTTTATTAGTTGAGTGTGAATTCTTACTGTAATAAATGTAACACTTTGTAACGCATTGTGAAATAATTTCCGCCAGAAGTGCGGAAATCAAACCTACTTTAATGTTTATGATGTGTGTGTGTGCACGTGAGAGAGAACGCCCCCACCTGCGCTATGCAACAACACGTGCTGACGTCAGAGACCGTAGCTCTGGTTCAGCTCCAGGACGTTGAAGCAATGTCATGACATCCCCCCCCCTCCTTCCCCAACGCCATGCTTCCGAGTCACAGTGTCAGGGGTTGGAGTGTAGTGGCACACCCCTCCTGGTCGCCAGCTTTTATAGCACATACTCTGGTCTTCACTTGTGTTCTGCTCAAAGCTGAACGGTTCTGGGTTCCTACCCTGATGTCGGCAGCCTAACCCGAAGGCATCCTTGGGCAAGTACCTGTACCTCTTCCTGCTCTGCCACGTATCCCAGTAGAGCCACTGTAGGTGGCTTGGGACAAGAGCATCTGCCCAAAGGCTGTATAGCCAATAACAGACCTTTTAGTTGTAACTTGGTACACAACATGACAGTTTGAAACACAAACGCGTCACAATGCCATAACTTTATCTTAGCCCTTGAGTTAGCTCTTGAATAGGCCACACGTCTGGGCAGCCAGGAACTTGCAGGATTGGAGAAGGAATCCGAATCCCTCTCCCAGAACCTGAACCAGATCTGAATTCTCCTCCCTTCTGTTCTCAACCGTTTAGCTACAGCTAGAGCTTTTATATTATTGCAGTGGTGGTGCAGAGAAACGGAGGTGGAGAAAGATGGAAAGAAAGAGGAAGAGAGTAGGAGAGCGAGTAGGAGGGAGAGTGAGAGAGATAGAAGAGAGGGAGAGAGAGAGAGAGAGAGAGAGAGAGAGAGAGAGAGAGAGAGAGAGAGAGAGAGAGAGAGAGAGAGAGAGAGAGAGAAGAGAGGGAGAGAGAGAGAGAGAGAGAGAGAGAGAGAGAGAGAGAGAGAGAGAGAGAGAGAGAGAGAGAGAGAGAGAGAGAGGAAGAGCAGCTCTGGTGTGCGGTCTCCCTCCTTCGGGCATCCTGTGCTATCTTTAACATACAGGCCTGTGTTGAATCTAACCTATCTCTCCCTGTATTACGTCATGCTGTAGGCCTGTGTTCCAACGCTCCTACCGGACTACAGGAGGCTCACACACATCTTTCGGTTTGGTTTCGAAATATTTTCCCAATGCAGTGTTGAGGTGGAATTCAATGGGCTGTGCATGCGATAAGCTAGCTAAAACACACACACACACACACACACACACACAGAGCGATGACATAACCCGCCACAAAGCATGCAGCCTGGAGTTTAAGTATACATCTGGTCGTGTTTGCAAGGGCCTTAAAACCGTGCGTTGGATGCAGTTAACTTGCGGCTCTGCTGTGTGTGTGTGCGTACACGGTGTCTGTGCATGTGTTGATGCTAAAGCTTTTGTGTGTGTCCGTGCTCGGGTCTTTTTGCTGGTCTACAAGGCGGTCTTAACTGCTGTCTCAGGACTGCAGTGCGTTACCGCGACAACGTTAATTATGCTAATTATGGAGTGTTGTTAGCCAGATCGCGCCATTTGTCGTCCGAATCTTTGAGTGCTGCCACCGTTAGCCTACCTATCAATTAATAGTTCATGTGAAACATGAATAAACATGAATAAACATAAGCCTCCATTTCATCCTCAACCTTTTTAACCTTAGTTTAACGCCGATGGGCAGTGGGATCTGTTAGTAAATAATAGTTTGTGTACAGCCACTTCAATGAAATACAACTTAATTCTAAATTACCAAAACAGTTGAGTGTTGCAGAGATCAACACTGAACTGGCGATAATGCGCAGCTGTTCTTTTAAATTCTTTAAATGTCCTCACATTGTTATGGGAGCTTTAGGGAGCTAATCTGGTCGCCACCATTGTGTTGTTTCCAGGTCTGTTCCTCTGCTTTATCTCAGCGTCTGTCTCACTCTCTCCTCAAGTATTCAGTTGCACTGACACTGTTCCAGTCTGTTGGACTGGGCTTCGGCAGGGATAAACACAACATATGTGTGTGTGAGTATCATTGTGTGTGCGTGAGTGCGTGTCATTTTGTGTGTCTATGTGTGTGTGTGTTTGTGTTGGGCCATATGCATATATGTGTACATATCATAACGTGTTTTATATCTACGGGTCCCTAGAAAGACAGTTGAACGAGTTTTCCTGTGTATTGAGAGGCACATGACAACAAACACAGATAGATGTGCATAAGTCTGTATAGTGTAGCCTTCGGCAGGCCTCCAGGTCTGATCCGGTTGACCTGATGTCCAACTACGGTGGACAGACATGCCCCATGTTGATGGTCCAGCTGTGGGGGTTGGCTTCAAAGAACCAGCCTGTCAGGGACCTACATGATTGATCCTGCCCCAGGATAGCCTCTCTTTCCTGGGCACGGAGCAGTGAAAGGCTGCCCTAGGTGGATCCAAGCTTGGACAGGTGGCGCTCAGCAGGGTCTAAACGTCCCCATTAATCTCCATTACTGCATGGTGTGTTGTGAGGACATGTGTGTGTGTGTGTGTGTGTGTGTGTGTGTGTGTGTGTGTGTGTGTGTGTGTGTGTGTGTGTGTGTGTATGTGTATGTGTCTGTGTATCTGTGTGTTTTGTGTGTTCATGACATTTATATTTGACATGTTAGCATTAACATAAGACTGATCATTCTGTATTTGAGCCTTTGAATAAATATTTAGGATTATTTACACTTCTTATGGACACGTGGAAAAGAAAAACAAAACCTATTCATGTAGGATCAGTTAAAGGCAAAAATCCCTTGGGTACAGTTGATGCTTTTAGCAGTTAGGATTTTTCTGCCCGACAACAACGGCGGCAGACATCACAGCAACACCCTGCTAGCGATGGCCGTCGCTAGCACGCTAGCATGGTGTCAGGCCGGCTTGAGGTGTCGCCCGGCGTTTCTTTAGCGGTGCGGATGGCCGTAAAGAGACAATCTAAATAATAGATAAAGAAAGCTGTAGCTGCCTTTCGGGGCTCTAGGGGCGCTCACTGAAACAGCGGGCTTGACACCTATTACAACGTGTTTTATGAGCTGCCTGGTGGCGTGCTGCGCTATTGTGCTGCTAGTGCGTGTCGCTGTGTGAAATGTGTAAGACGGAATGACACAGTGCAACTGCTTGTATGTGTGTATTTACTATATATATATATATACATATTTGGATTTTTATATATATATATATATATAATGAGCTAGCTAATTTCAAAACTTCATTCATAGAAAGAAATGAACAGTATGGCCTATGTGTAGCCCCTCTAGGGTTAGTCCTGAATGTGTTTGATACCCTTAGCGTGTGCAATTAAAAACATTGCATGTCTTAAGAGCGGTACCTCCAGTACCGCTCTCAAAGGCATGCTGTGTAACCATGGCGATGGAGTGGGTTGTCAACAGCACAAGGCCAACCTGTCAACTGCGCATCAGGACCTCTCAATCAGATGGAGACTTGTTTACGAGACACAAACACACCCATATATACATATATACAGTATAAACACAATGGTCTGGGAACCACACACACACACACACACACACACACACACACACACACACACACACACACACACACACACACACACACACACACACACACACACACACACACACACACAAACACACACACACAAACGCTTTCAATTCCAGCCCAGCCGCTCACTCAATGCATACAAATCACATACATACTGACACATGTCATATTAAAACCCATATGATACATGTCACCACCACAAATGCACAAACGACAAGTATAAAAAAAAAATTATAATATTGACAGGCCTTATACAGATACACACAGGAAGAATACAGTTAACACTGTAGGCTGTATACAATTTAACTCGTTTTTTCCTAATATGCTATGTTATGTGTGAGTGTGCCACTGTACTGAACTTTACAGTTCTGTCCATTTTAATGTGTATCACTGATCCACAGTATGTACAACATAACACTGTTGAACTGGAAGCACAAGGCCACCATGTTTGGCCATGTTTGTTCCATTGCAAGTCTTCCCAGTAGAACAACATCAAACAAGGAATAAAAACCACAACAACAACAATCAACAACAGCAATGCCTTTGTCTGTCTCTCATGTAATGCCTGTCTGGCAATCCGGAGGGCAGACGCCCATACTGTCAGCGGTTTAGACTTCCATTGTTGTCCAAGAGCATGTTGAAAAACTAATCCCAGAGCTGCCATGTTGGTTTGTAGCCCAATCCATCCTAGTGATTAATTTGGCGATCATGTTTCTTTTCTCTCCACCCGAACAACATCTGTGTTTAATAACAGCTTGTCTGATTTGCATCTAAGCAGAACAAAGAAAAACCTGCTGGCCAAATTCCATTGGTCGCTGTTGCTCTACACGGCAACAGGAAGTTGATACTGTGTCTCAAGCTGAACATCACGTCGTGGCTCCCCATCTAGAGATGGAGAGAGAGTGGGCCGGTCACTTTACATCCAGGGATGATGACCTCAGAGCACTGGTCGCACTGGTCGCCCAACTGGCAACATCGGCCCCATCGGCAGGTCCGATTGAAAATGAGTCTGGTTACCAGGACGATTAGAATGTTTTTTGGCTGCGTCCCGTCAACCTGTTGCAAGTGAAACCGTTTCCATCCAATCGCAATGCCTGTGACAAGGCCATCGTAGTTTGCCGACAGGTTGTCATGGCAGTTTGGTCTTTAGTCAGCCAACTACCCATTCTAACCTTTACTGGCTTACTGCTGAATTTACCTACTACTATCAATGCTTTACTACACCTCAGGAGATCCACGAAAAAGTTGATTCCTGGTCATTCTCCCGAGGTAAGAGGCAGTCTAAGGATGCGTTTTCAACGGGTGCTTTTTTCCTTCTACGTGGAACTTGCATGGACTCAGGTGATGTGGCAAAATGACTCCACGTTGAGGAAATCTCTCTGAAACAAAATCTATTCACATGTATTAATTTCCATACAAAAACCCTGAGCATATGGATTCTGCACACTGGGGGCCTGGAGTGGGAATCCAACCATGGCGCAGGTCTGTTCTGCGGCCGCCGCCGCGCCGCTGACTTATTACATAAGACTGCAGCATTAATAAGGAAATAAAGACTGGACACCTCGCAGGCTGGTGGGTTCCTCAGTGCAAGCTTGTGATTGCATGGTGGGCTTGTGAAGCTGGCTGCTAGTGACTTTATATTAAACATGTTTTCGGCGGAAGCGATCACACAGGGCTTCGGTGTCTACTTAAGGTCCAGGAGATGTTATGTTCTTAAAGGGCCCATGGCACGCCACCAGGTGGGACGTGATTAGCCGTTACAAGCCGTTTTGGAAATCTGCCCCTTATGAAATCACAGGTGGGCGTGTCCACCTAGATGTGTGCTGGATACATCAGTCTACCAGCCTACCCAGTGAACTGTAGCAAATGTTGCTCATCTAGCCGTCACACATCTAGGTGGACACGCCCACCTGTGATATCATAAGGGGCAGATTTCCAGAACGGCTTGTAATCGGCTAATCACGTCCCACCTGGTGGCGTGCCATGGGACCTTTAAGATGCGCTAACAATATTGTGACTGTTCGCAATGTTTATGCAGTCAGAGTGTTGCGTAATGGAGGGTGTATATTTGATATGAATAGTGATTTTTTGTATTACAAATCCAATATGCTTTGCAGGTACTGATTATTGTGTATGCAAGGTATCTTGTAGATTGTCATTGTCTTGCAGAGAGTGTGTGTTGTATGTAGTCAACGTCAGTGTGTGTGTGTGTGTGTGTGTGTGTGTGTGTGTGTGTGTGTGTGTGTGTGTGTGTGTGTGTGTGTGTGTTTGTGTTTGACGCCTATTGGGAAATATGTTGACACAATCACAATTCCCTAATCCTACAGCAGCCAAAAGGTGTGTTGCAGTGCCTGTGTGTGTGTGTGTGTGTGTGTGTGTGTGTGTGTGTGTGTGTGTGTGTGTGTGTGTGTGTGTGTGTGTGTGTGTGTGTTTGTGTGTGTGTGTGGCTCTCTCTAGGGGTAGAGTGCTGAACAAAATAGTACTTTTCCAAGAACCCCCCCCCCCCCCCCCCCCTCTATTTGCCAGGCATCAGTGCTTAGAGAGTGTGTGTGTAACTCAGATACTGGGAATTTAACCTAAGACCCCAGGGGTCACATATCTCGTAATAATAGGCTCCTCTCTCTCTCTATCACACACCTGGCAACCCCAGTATTGCACACAATCACACAAGGGAACACACACGCACACACACACACACACACACACACACACACACACACACACACACATACACACACACACACACACACACACACGCACGCACGCACGCACGCACGCACGCACGCACGCACGCACGCACGCACGCACGCACGCACACACACACACACACACACACACACACACACACACACACACACACACACACACACACACACACACACACACACACACACAAACACCAACACACCCCCCCCAACACACACACACACACACAAGCGCACACACACGCACACATACACACACACACACGCGCGCGCGCGCGCGCGCGCACACACACACATACGCAAACAGATGGGTCCACGACTAGTGTAGCTAGTGCAGAGCCTTGCAGGAAGTCTCTAGGACAGATGATATCAGCAGATATCTTTATGACTCCATTTATTGTCACTTTGTATGACATTATGTTCAGTCTCACCTGGTTTGACATTATGTTCAGTCTCACCTCGTGAGACATTGTGGTCAGTCTCACCTGGTAAGACATTATGTTCAGTCTCACCTGGTTTGACATTATGTTCAGTCTCACCTCGTGAGACATCATGGTCAGTCTCACCTGGTATGACATTATGTTCAGTTTCATCTGGTAATGGGTGGTCATATGATAATATAGCAGCCTGTGATACTATTTGAAAGCAGTATGATGTTATGTGTGGCATGGATGGCCAGGTTGAAGCTGGCTCATTGCGTTTACATGCACACCAGTTTGTGTGTTTGTATGTGTGTGTGTCTGTATGTGTGTGTGTGTGTGTGTGTGTGTGTGTGTGTGTGTGTGTGTGTGTGTGTGTGTGTGTGTGTGTGTGCGTGCGTGCGTGCGTGCGTGCGTGCGTGCGTGCGTGCGTGCGTGCGTGCGTGCGTGCGTGCGTGCGTGCGTGCGTGCGTGTGTAAATGTGTTTGGGCTTGAATGTCGTAATGTTTTCTGTATAGACAATAGGGCTTGTAGATCAGAGTGCGTCATGTGATCTTTTCTTGTCGATACTCCATATTGTCAAAATAAAAGAGGGATGTAGTCCTGTGAAAATCATGAACATAAATGTACCATTTAATGAACTGCTGAAATTAAATGGTGGCGGTCATGGAGATTTTTGAAATAGAATCACATTGTGATGCTTTGGATGACATCCATGTGGCCATGAATGGTACCCTAAACACACTTGTTGACCCTCTCTATCTTCCCTGTGGTATAGCGTCCCTGTTTTAAGGAAGGGATGATGGAGGTGCAGTTAAGGAACTCACTTTAAGGACGGATTCTGCCGTCCGGGAAGATGAGAAGGAGTAGTGATGCGTTCTCAGACAGAGGAGATGATTGTTGCTGCTAAGAAGTTCATTAGCTGTGCACAGGCACACTAATCAACATAAATATGCCTTCCTTTGCATAGCAATTAAAACACACTTACTACTTCTACTGATGCAATAATACAGTTATGTCTCCACAGATACCAACCAGTCCTACTTTAACACACAAACACACACACAGGGATCTGGAAGCAAGCAAAGATGTGGATAGTGTGTCAGTGTGGGTGGGTTTGCTCAGCATTATATAACCAAATACATGTTCACATAAACTACAGTGCATCTGCATTCTGCAAGTTTGGGCTATGTATGTGCATTTTTGTGTGTTAGTGTGTGTGTGTGTGTGTGTGTGTGTGTGTCTGTGTGTGTGTATTTGTGTGTACGTATGTGTAGGTTTGATTCTATATATGTGTGTGTGTGTGTGTGTGTGTGTGTGTGTGTGTGTGTGTGTCTGTGTTAATGTCTGTGGGTTTGTGTGCATATGTGTGTTTGTGTGTGTTTGCCTGTTCGTAAGTGTGCTTGTATGTGAGTGTGTCTCTCTTATCGAGGGATAGGAGAGACACACTCAGGCAGAAGCTGAGGTCAAAGGTCAGAGTTGAGGTTTGAGTCAGTCTCAAGACCAGCGATTTGTTTGATGATCCAGAGCGCTGAAACAGCACGGGGGAATGCTGCCATTATCATACCAGGATGAAGCAACGTCCTCCAATGTCCTCCCTCCCACCACCTGCCCAGGCACCATGGAGAGCTAGCTTAAGGGAGAGAGGAGGAGGAGGAGGAGGAGGAGGAGGAGGAGGAGGAGGAAGAGGAAGAGATGAAGAGTAGGGCAAATAGTAGTGAGGAAGAGGAGGAGGAAAGGAGGGAGTGGGTGGAAGAGGAGGAGGAGAGGAAGGAGTGGGAGGGAAAGCGGAGGGTTGGAAGAGGAGGAGGGACCGAGAGGAGGAGGAGAGAACGAGTGGGAGGAAAAGGACGAGGAGAGAGAGTAGGAGGAAGAGGAGAGAAAGAGTGGGTGGAAGACAAGGCGAAGAGGAGGGAGTGGGAGGCAAATGGGAGAGTAGGAGGAAGATGAGAGGAGGTAGTGGGAGGCAGAGGACAGGAGGAGTGGGAGGAAGAAAGGACTCTAAGAGTAACCTGAAACATGGTTCTGTTAGTCTGTGAAGCTGTATGTGTGTTGAATGTCCATTTGGTATCGCTTCTGTTGGTGTTTCCACTCTCTTGCTTAACTTGCGTCAACTTGAGGTTCTAGTGTTCATGTTGTAAACGGACTGTCACACGTAGGTATGGTGTTTACACAAGTGTGTTTTATCTTTGTGTGTTTTACCGAGCTAGCTTCTCTAACTAGCTACCTTCTCTAAGCTTCTAAATAGAAGTAGCTGCTACCTTTGCTACCTCGATTAAACTTGCAATTAGCCGAGACACACACACACACACAGAAACACACACAAAAATAGTTTAAGCAGATGCAGCCTTCACAAACACCACTTCCACACCATTATGTTGTAGGCTTAGATGGTGGGATGTTGGACACCCTCTGCGTGTGTGTTACAATCAGCATCCAGATGCTACAACTCAACCTAATGCTGCTGTCACCACTCACAACCTACCGTGATGTTGTGTGTTTAATGACGGCTGCCACCTTGTTAATCTGTTTTGTGAGTGTGTGTGTGTGTGTGTGTGTGTGTGTGTGTGTGTGTGTGTGTGTGTGTGTGTGTGTGTGTGTGTGTGTGTGTGTGTGTGTGTGTGTGTGTGTGTGTGTGTGTGTCTGTAAAGCCTTTCTTCACCTCAAATGTCCTAAAAAAATAACAAACCTATAAAGGTCTTCTAAAAGTTGCCCTGAAACCTTACATAAACGCCTGTCAGTGAAATGTGTGACACGTTATGGACTCCTCTTTCACCTTTTAAAAGTGATGCATGGTTGTATGGTTGTTCCTGGCCCGTTTAATTGGGTGTTGTCACCATGTGAGGCTGTTTGAGGTTACTCTATTACTTCACTCTCACCAATACCCTTTGACCCTCACCTGGGCTGACGTCTGCTTCCCTGTGTTGGGTTCCTTGTTGAAATACCCTCATCAGAACTTGCACGTTCACACATGTTGTTGTTTGTAGAGTGAATGTGTGAAGTAGCATTGATATATTCTGTCCCATAAACAGGACAATGCAACATCAATATAGTCAGCCATATGGGCTATAAAATAACATTGATATGTTGAGTCATATGGGCTATAAAATAACATTGATATGTTCAGTCATATGGGCTATAAAATAACATTGATATGTTCAGTCATATGGGCTATAAAATAACATTGATACATTCAGTTATATTGACTATGAAAGGTCATCAATAGATTCAGTCATGCAACATGTACATGAACATCGCTATATTAAGTAAAATAGACTGTAGTAATGCATTCATTCATTAAGACAATAAAAATAACTTTGATTCATTGAGTAATAAAGACTTTATTGATACATTAAATCATATAGACTACAACACAACATTGATATATTCTGTCACCTGGAATGCATTGATATATTCAGTAATTTTGATTATAAAATAACCATGATGCATTCAGTCACAAAGACTGTAAAATAGAATATAATCCGGCAAGAGGACGGCATTGATTCATTCAGTAAAATAGAACAGTGGTCCTCAAACTATTTATACTAATGTACCCCCCTCAAAGATACCCCAGCACAAAATATTTCGGTTAGGGAAAACTTAATTAGGCTTTTCGCATAACTTCTTGTGACCTGACCTGAATTCTGAAAGTTTTCTCTTAAAAAGAAACTTGGATGGCTTAGCGACATGACACTGCTGGCTGCATGCATCAAAGTCAGAGAGGGCCAGGGAGCACCTTAATCCTATTACGGAAACATTG
>NC_082384.1:14086930-14169026 GCF_031168955.1 Gadus macrocephalus
AGAGAGAGAGAGAGAGAGAGAGAGAGAGAGAGAGAGAGAGAGAGAGAGAGAGAGAGAGAGAGAGACACACACACACACACACACACACACACACACACACACACACACACACACACACACACACATCCCATCACAACCATATCACAGCTACACTGCATGATCCCAGTATAGTATAGCGCTGCGCGTAGGCATCGATTTCATTTGAAAAGCTTCATAAAGTGTCGTAGCGGCAAGGTGTGGTGCACCAAGGACACGGAGCCACATCACCACCCTCTACACACGATAGCGAATCCTCGCGATTGGTCTCTTTCAGTCTGCGTCGCGAAGAGACGAGACACACACCCCACACCCCTTCGCCTTTGAAGCAACGGCGCTCCGGAGAGAGGCGAAGCCAATAGAGCCAGCGCCGCTATGGAGGGCATGCAGGCATACGGAGCGGGCAAGGCCGGAGGGGCGTTCGACCCCGTCACCTTCTTCCAGCAGCCGCACACCGTCCTCCGCATCGTGTCGTGGGTAAGTGCACTCACCTGAAATGTGGAGCTTATCTCATGATATTGACCCCCTTCCCCCCACACAACACTAACCGTTGGGTTAAGGACATCGAGGAACATATGTAAATAATAATATCCATATCCTCGTCTTTTTTTCTCTAAGCATTTGACACTTGCCTGTATATTGCTTTATTTAAATAGAGAGGCGAGGTATAGGTGTAGGCCTAGTGCACGCACCAAATTCAGAAGTTGTTTACATATCTGTACCTATTCTGCTAGCAGTATTAGGACAATTTAGTTACGTTGTTTGTATGCCTGTCTCTGATCTATCATTATTATATATTCCATAAAGCAGGGCAATAGCCAAGCATGCAACAAACACAATATCCATAGAGGCACACTTGGCTAGGAGATACATGTTGTAGATGTCCTGTATATGGAAGAGCATATAGAGTTTGCAGGCTCTTATTATTGTATTTTAATAATTATTTGGGATTTACCAGACGAAACTCTGTTCAATCTTTTGTGATAAGTAAAATAGAACAGCTCTATAGGACACCAAACATAAGTGTTTAATTCCTCAAGAAGGGAACAATTACAAGCACACTATCCAACCGCATGGCAGAGAGTTTGGATTGGTGAAATACATAAAGTCTGTGGGGTTTTTTCACCATGAGAAAATGTTGTATTAGATGGCTTAGTGCATTCCTGCCCTGGTCATGTGGTCACATGACATCACATGATAAAAGGAACTTCTAGTTGGGTCGGTTGATAGATCAGTGGATGGAGGAAAGAAATGAGAAAGCAAAGACATAATAAAGGCATAGTGGTCATGGACGAGAGAGCTAATCAATGTGTATATAGTGATCTCAAACCACACACTTGGATCCCATTTGTATTGCCTATGTGCTACAATTCATGCCAGGAGGATTGCAGAGCTATTTTAGGTCCAGGCATGCGTTGAGCATGGTACGTTGGTACACATCATGCACGCTCTTGATGTGTACACAACACACAACAGAGGGCTTTGACCTCAAAACGGGAGAAAGAAAATGTCTGGTCATATGACTATATGACCAGACTAAATCAAAAAGGAAGATTTCAGCCAATGAAGCAATCTTTGCTGAAAGAGAGGGTAAAGTAAGAGGCATAAAGAAGAGAATTAGAGAGAAGGATGGAGATATATCTGTAGAGGGATAACCACCGTCCACTCCTCATTCAATTTGTATGGCACACACAAAAACCTAGATAGACATACAATTGACGCCCACCAACGCTAGCCTTTATCCCAGCTGCTGATGCTGCTGCTGCTGCCATGGCGACAGCCGCAATCAAATCTCCTCAAACCAGACGAGCGTGTTGCTGCAGCCAGAGACGCACACACGCAGGTGTGCATGCACGCACGCACACAACCCAATAAGGACGATTAAGACGTTTATAAGACTGTCTCCTGAAAACAGGTCTGGTCACCCAATGTTTAGAGGACAGCTCTTGAGCTTGTTTGTAAAACTGTAGAGCAGGTCTTTCACTCTGCCATGGTTAGGGGTTTAATTCCCCGTCTAGATCAACTGGAAGAGCATGACATAAACACTGCCAGCGTTAGGAGTTTGAATCCCTCTCTAGCTCAACTACTAGAGCATGGCTTAAACACTGCAAGGGTGGGGGATTCGTTTCACAGTGGGGCCACCACCCCACCATGCTAGGATATACCGTATTGTAAGACACCCCCACCAGGTGGAATATACAATGTGAACGTATGCTCCCCATTGTAAACCAGTGGACTCTGAACTCTGTTAGGTCTTGTTCATCTGGCTGTCCCAGGGGGTCTTCATGGTGGGAAGAAGAGCTGCATTGGCTTTTCCGTGTGCAATGTTTGAGCACACGGGGTGTTGTCGTGCCTCGTGCTGCTGCTGTGTCAGCCTATAGGAACACGTATTCAACACCAGGCGGGCGGGGCACCGGCCTGTTTGGAATTTGCTTACAGATGTTTTAAAATAATCCAGCTGAGGAAATCCAGCACTATGCAAATGACACAGTAGTAAGTGTACTTGTTTAGGTGTGAGTTACTGTGGAGATTGTTGTTCAAGATGTTACAGATTATGTAATTGTTTGGGGGATTTATAATAAAGTAGAATTTATGTCCCCCGAAACAGAGCCTCAAAGGTACAATATGTAGCCTGGACACCTTGCGTTTGAAATAGGTACTGCAGTCAAAAAGGCAGCAGAGCCATGGTTTCTCAAGCCATGTTGAAGAGCCAGGGTTTCTCAAGCCAGGTTGAGAAACCATTCTGGGCTCTAAGCTTTCTGCATCAAATGCAACTTCTATGATTGACATGTGTTTTAACACAGCTCCGGTCATGGAGCTGGTCATGGAAAGAGGAATGGGTTTTTAGGGCAGGTCTAGAGCTACTACAATCTCAGGTGATCCAGTTTTCTAGCTTTAATTGCTGCAGAAGGCTATCTTTGTGTGTCAATATGTTTCATATCTGGCCTGGGTAGTGTGAATCATTGTGAATCATTACACACAGGCCAATACAAAATCAAACGTCCACCCCAACCGAAAATATCAAAGGTCTGTACTAGCATTGTTGTAGAATCCAGTATTTCGATTTAGCATCATCCCTTATGCTCTGAACACACACACATACAAACACACGCATACACATATACATACATACACATGCCGGCACGCACACACTCACATATACACACACACAAGTCATCACAAGCATCCATCTCCTGGAGATAGATGCTTTTTATGTGTTATTAGTAACTTATTCTTCTAGTCACCAGATCAGGACCCCTCGTGGTGCCCTTCACAATGCCTGCTTTCATCAGGCCTACCACATGCTCTGTCTGCAGGCTCCAGGAGCACTTAAATGCCTGGGCCGAAGTGTGTGTGTGTGTGTGTGTGTGTGTGTGTGTGTGTGTGTGTGTGTGTGTGTGTGTGTGTGTGTGTGTGTGTGTGTGTGTGTGTGTGTGTGTGTGTGTGTGTGTGTGTGTGTGTGTGTGTGTTATTAAGCTGTTTCAAGAGCACATGTCACATGATATCACATCACATGATACTTTTGCACTCTTTGTTATTCTTCGCCTCCCTCGCCCCTGTACAGATGATGAATGAATGAGGTCAGCGGGTGAACGGAGCTTGATGTATTTCCATGTGTTTTAAACCAAAGATGTGTATGTGAGTCACCATTCCAGTTTTCCATTGTTTGTTGGTGTCAAGCCCCTAAAGCAATCTTACTGGAACAAACAGGTGCTCGTTAAATAGGAATGGAATTAAGGAGCCCCCTCAATGCACACATTGTATGTGACCATTGAGTCGTAACCAATGAGGTTCCTTGGAGAATACCTCAAACTCGCGTACTGCAACCCATGTCACTTCCTAGTCACAAATGATCCGCATCAGACCAGAATCAAGCCAAGGCTTTGAAATACTACTTCCAATACTTTACTACTATTTAACAATTTGGTAATTTACAGCGAATTATCATTGAAATGACAGCCACTTATCGCCAATGGCAACACCTTTTGTGATAAGTGGTAATCTGACTTCGAAGCCGTGTCATTACCGACACCTTGCACGTTCCATTCATAATATTGCAAATGCATGGGCTTTCCTCAGTGGGTGTTTGACTCAATCCCCATTGTGTAACCCCACTCCGCAGATAGTGACATAACAGACATTTATTCACATGAAAATCCTTGAGATTGATACTTGAAGGATCGGCTGAATACAGAGACGGTTTATCAAAGACAACGAGCTGGTAAAACTTAACATTTAATCCCAGATGGGAAATGACCAATAAATACAGGACATATAAGAATTAGAGAGAGGTTAACACGAGTATAGTCGTGTTAACACGAGTATAGTCGATTAGCAAAGAGGGAGAATCACCGACACGCCCCATCGGCTTCTCTTACAGTCACTTCTCTACATCACCATTCTTAGACTGCCTGCTTCCTCTTCTGACTAGCCACTTCTGCAGCAGCCCCAGGTGCACGCTGCTTTACCTTGGGATGGGGTAACACACACACACACCGTGTGTGTGTGTGTGTGTGTGTGTGTGTGTGTGTGTGTGTGTGTGTGTGTGTGTGTGTGTGTGTGTGTGTGTGTGTGTGTGTGTGTGTGTGTGTGTGTGTGTGTGTGTGTGTGTGTGTGTGTGAGAAGCAACACCACTCACTGGGGAGAGAGGGAAATGGGGATCGAGAGAGTAAGGGAGAGAGCTAGAGTGAGAGAAAGAACAACATGAGGGAGGGATGATTAGCCCTGTCTAAAAATAGTCCCATGTCCGTAACCCCTGTGCCCTTTCCTCTCTTGCCTCCTCCCTCTTGCCTCCTCCATCCTCAACTCTCTGTTCATTCTCTCCTCATTCAAGTCCCCTCTACTCTTTCCTCTTTCCTAGCATCTCCTTTCCTCTCCCCTTTCCACTCTCCTCTTTCCTAATCAAATTTTGTCTTTCCTTGCGTCTCATTTCATCTCCTCTTTCCTCTTTCCACCTCTCCTCTTCCCTCACATCTAGTTTCCTCTTCCCTTCCCTCTCTACTCTTTCCTCTTTCCACCTCTCCTCTTCCCTCACATCTCATTTCCTCCTCTCTCCTCTATCCTTTCTCCACCTCGCCTCTTTCCTCGCATCTCATTTCCTCTCCTATTTTATTTTCCCCCCTATTCCACTTCTCCTCTTTCCTCTCGTCTCATTTTAAACTCCTCTCTCCTCCTTTCCTCTAATTTTCTCTCTAATTCTCAAGCTTTCCTTCTCAACTCTCTTACCTCCCCTTGTGTCCTTGCCTTCCCTTCTTATTTCCTCTTCAACCTCACCCTCTTATCAGCTGACCCACAGTGTATGTTCAAACCTTCCATTGTGAGCGTGCCATCGTGTGCCAGCCTGGGGCACATCAGATGGTGCATAAGACACTATAAATCAAGCTAGTCATGGTTGATGGTCGAGGAGGGGAACACTACAGACACTAGTTTTTCATTGTATATTTTTAGATTCTTATTGTATCGTTGACTATTCACATTTCAAGGCTTATCTTTGTTAATTGATTTACTTTTTGTGCTTGCCGTACGCATGGTAGTTATATCATATCTCTCTCTATCTGACTCTGTCTCTCACTCTTTCACTCTGCCATTCTTCAGCTCTCACTTAAGCTGTCACCAAGAGACCTTATGACCAAAGTGCTTTATTATGTCTGTGAGAGAGGAAGTGAAGTACCATGTGGTCATGGCAACAGGAATTAATCAGAATATAAATTCCTGTTTCTCATCCCGGCACCCTAAAATATATATACTTGATCTACCCAAGTGTTAACATTCAAAACACACAATAAACACAACACACATACTATGGATTACATCAGGCCTTCCCAAACACTTTGGGTCACCTGATTTGAATATTACTAATATTATTTAAAGCCGTAAAGGTTGTATTAGCGATGTTGGGTGACGTCGATAGTCTCGATACTGTTGGTATTTGAAGCGAAATCCCAAACAAACAGAGCCAGCTCGCACCTCCCTTCCGTGTTTCATGCATCCAGTAACAACTATCATGAAGGCAGCGCAAAACCCCAAACACATTTACCCACTGTCGGTGATTGGTTGGAATGCAATATAATTTAGTTTTGAGTGGTTGGTAGTAACAATTTTTTATGTGTACAATCTCAGAGCAATGGCTGCTTATAGAAACGCGTTTTTTGGCCGGACTGCGTATGGGCCTCCTCAGCTAGCCGATCGTGAGGAAAGATTCGATGAATGTGATCATTTAAGTTTCGGCCTAGAGTCGCTGATACAATCTTTAATATATTGTTAATGCAGGATTTTAAACATCTCTCAAAGTCCTGGATACAAACAGCATAGCGATTCATACCTACAACCAGCACGTGAATGGCATGATGCACATATGTTCACTAAGACATTGATATTACGGGCAGAAATTTTATTGGGTTAAAACATTACAACAGTAATTAACTTAGAGAGGAGAAATGAAATGACCCGTAGTAGAGGAGAGAGAGGGTGATGCCCACAGGGCAGGGATGGAGAGAGAGAAGAGATTACAATCTAAGTGAAGAGAAAGATCGAGAGCACAGACCTGTCAAAGAGAGGAGTGTGTGTGTGTGTGTGTGTGTGTGTGTGTGTGTGTGTGTGTGTGTGTGTGTGTGTGTGTGTGTGTGTGTGTGTGTGTGTGTGTGCGCGTGCGCGCATGAGGTAGTCGTTAGAGCAGCCTGCCCTTGTGAAAGGCCACATTTTATAGCACTATATATCACTCAAACGTTGCACGCACAGGCTGGGCTAAATGAGGTCGATTGTACCTGTACACAGGTACAATCCTCAATATTAAATATTTTTCTCTTTTCCTCCCCTAGCTGTTCTCCATCGTCATCTTCGGGTGCATTGCTAACGAGGGATACATCAACAAACCCAACGAGGTGGAGGAGTTCTGCATCTTCAACCGCAACCAGAACGCCTGCAACTATGGCGTGTGCATGGGCTCTCTGGCCTTCCTGTGCTGCCTGGGCTTCCTGGCACTAGATGTCTACTTTCCCCAGATCAGCAGTGTCAAGGACCGCAAAAAGGCCGTGCTGGCAGACGCTGGAGTGTCTGGTAAGTGGAGGAGCACTGACTTATGGCTCCTACCCAGAAAGGTTGTCAGTTCAAACCCCTGCATAGTCTGCAGCCTACGTGTTTGCAATTCCCGAGCAAGATGCCCCCAGCCCGCAACAGACATGTTCATTATTGACCTCATAGGTGGTCTTTGGATAAAAGCATCTGTTAAATCCCCAATTGGTGAAGGAATGGTCCTAGTAGGTCTGTAGTATCGCTAGCTCCACCCATACAGAATGGTTGTGACACGTTGACTGTGGGAAAGCAACAAAAAGGATGCGGGAGCGTCAGCATTTTGGAACCTCAGCAGCCCCTGGTGTTGGAAAATGATGGAAGGGGATAAAGAGATAAGGGATTTAGATTTAGTTAGGGTTTTAGCTTCACACTGGGTATTAGATTAACTTCGCCTTAGCCTATTGTTCTGGTTATTTATTACTGTTGTAAGGTTTGCCATTACATGCCTAATGGTTTGCTATGATGTTTTTAAGCTTTGTTAAACCAGCCAGAAACAAGCCAGAGTAGACGACTGGGACAGGGAATCTTTCTATATTGTATTGTTAGCATCTTGTTTGTTATCAGTCATGCCTGCTCTTTGTATAATTCGATAAATAGACCCCTGCGTAGCGAGTTTGCGTCACTGCCAGTGCCGACAGTAAATTGTCTTCTTACTCCTACTACTTCTACTTAGTCTTTTGGCAGATGCTTTTATCCAAAGCGACTCACAGTGCATTTAGACTTTAATAAGGAGCTGGTAGTGGGGAAGGAATCCTTTGCTAGTGTAAGATTGTTGCAATCAAATTAAGTTGCACCAAGAATAAAACCAATGTACTAAGATCGATATGGCCGTTGACTATTTTAATTGGCTGCCTCTTCCAATGATTGAGTGGGCTAAGCCACTGTTGCTAATGCTCGCATAAGGAATAAGGAGCAGAGTTCAGGTCCAGAGGTGGCGAGCCCAGTTGGAAGCTTTCAAAGTACGCCAACATCAGAACATCCATGCATGTTACTGTTGGAGCAGAACCTGAACCACTGTTTTGTTTTGTCACATTTTCCACTCAGGATTATTATCATCCTGTAAAAATCTAACATTTTAATATTGTTATATACACACACGATTATCCAATAAAGCCTGCCCAAAACATCTGGTTCATCATCTCTCTTTCTCCCCCCGCCCCCCGCCTTTAGCCTTCTGGTCCTTCATGTGGTTCGTCGGCTTCTGTTTCCTGGCCAACCAATGGCAGGTAGCCAAGTCCGATGACAACCCCCTGAATGAAGGGGGTGACGCGGCCCGCGCTGCCATCACCTTCGCCTTCTTCTCCATCTTCACATGGGTAAGCAGGGCAGTCGCCTGGGGCACGATGCCGCTAGGTAAAGACCGGTAACTAGCAAGAAAGTAAGCTTACAATCAAGCCACAGGGCAGTTGCCCCGAGGGCCATGCCACTAGCTAAAGCAGGTTGCAAGGTAAACAAACCAGAACACAGATATGTGTTATAAAATAAAATAAAGAAAAACATAACACTCTTATGCTTACCCAAAACTGACAAAAACTGTCTTCTCAAAGATAACCAAAGTTTAGGCCTATGTTTTTGTTACTAATTACACATATAAAGGGCACACTTTCAATATCTTCCAGATCTTGCCTTGAGCTGTGGCTTCGGGCCCTGTACGCATACTGGCTAACATAATCAGGCCCATCAGCCCATTAGATAAACCATATCGTTATTTGGTATCCACTGACAGGAAGATGGCTATATCTGTAATAAAAATATGCTAAGTAAGCTCCCCCCCTGAGCGGTGAACTCCCCCCAAGGCAGAGAGCCCAGACCCTGGGGAGGGCTGGTGCTGCACCTCCCTGGGGGCTCTGGGAACTCGCTCTGTTAGCCAGTTAATCGTGTGTGTGTGTGTGTGTGTGTGTGTGTGTGTGTGTGTGTGTGTGTGTGTGTGTGTGTGTGTGTGTGTGTGTGTGTGTGTGTGTGTGTGTGTGTGTGTGTGTGTGTGTGTGTGTGTGTGTGTGTGTACAAAACTCACTGTTTGGTACGATATGGTGGTGTCAAGGCTCTTACTACAAAATAAACGTTTTTGATTTGTCTTTTAGATTTTCCATAAATTCTTATCAAAGGTACACAACATGGATAGCTTGGCTTCCAGCAGCATATGAAAACAAAACAGTAATGCCTGCCTCAGAAGATAAAATAAAAAAAATTATTTAAACAACCTCAACAAACAAATGCATAGATCAGCAACATATGGCAAAATTAAGTCACCCGGAAGTACCTAAAATAGGAGCAATTTTTTTTAAAGATCATCCTATCAACACAAAATCAAAGTGTGAATGGGCTTTTTTATCTCCCAGTTGTCTATAATGAGACTTAATAAGGTCGCTCTGTAGCTGCAGACAACCACCTGTATTGAGCTGGCTCCATGTCGATTTTTCATTTGGTGGTGTTGGATAAGGCAGATTGTACTTTCTGGGCAAAATGTGTCTTGGAAGTATAAGTGTATCGCAGGTAAAGCACCTTAAACACGTTCATCTATCACAGAGAAGGGAGTCTTAAATCTGCTTAGGAGTTTCACTATAGCTGCGGTGCCTGAAGGTTAAGAGACAGAAGACCTACACGCTGTGTTCACGTGAGACGCGTTTGGACACCTTGCGGGACCCTCTCTATTGTTCTGCTATGGCGAAAGCGCGGAGGTGTCTCGCTTCAAGATTTCCAATAAGGTCCAAAGCTAATGTGTGTTTTCAACTATCCGTGATGGAGAACACGGAGCCCAACCTATAGCGACGCGCTCTGTGTCCCAACAGTGTACCAAATGACCTCAGAGTCTGAGCGTCACCAACGGTTAAGTGGATATTTTCCCCGCTTTAATTCTGCTATATACGCCATTCGTGGAATAAGCGGGTAGCTCAATACAAATACATGCAGCCTTTCGGCCCTAGCGTGCATGTATGCATTTCTAGGTGTGTTTTAGAGGATGCCATGTGCGTATTTGCATTACAATTCATGGGCGTGTGTGTGTTTGTGTGTGTGTTTTTTCCAGGGTGCTCAGGCCTTGTTTTCGCTGGAGAGATTAAAGAACGTGTCGTTTGAAGAGGAGTACAACAAGCTGTTCCCCTCCCAGCCACACCCCCCTATGATCTAACACATATGTACACCCCTAACTAACACACAAACACACACAAGTACACACACAAATGTACAAACCTTACTAACACACACACAAGAGCAACAAACACACAAACAGGCGCCTACACACACACACACACACACACACAAACACACACACTTATTCAAGTGCACGCCTTTGCACACTCTGAGCTGCACTGATTACTATGGTATTGCACTTGGTTGTTGTAAAACTATTAAGAGCAGTCAACATCCACTCTTTCATAGGAGATCTCAACAGCTTCATGATGCCTGAAATCCAAATCAGAATTCTTCATAGACTCCAACACCGTGGATAAACCGTTTTTGTCTCTGCAACGTATTAGCTCATTTATGATGGATGACTTGAGTAGGTTGCATAAATGCAAAAATTGCAGAAGTTGGCTCTTATGAGCAGTGATGCAGAACCATCAGATATGATTTACTTTATACATCCCAAGCAGGTAATTTTGGTGTATGCGAGTCATGAGGTAGAGACACAGGGTAAACTACGGCTGCTCTTCGACGTAGTAGTATGATTTATTCCTGAGCCTGGCTGTGTTTTGCTTGAGAAAACCCGCCAATTTGACGTTGGCTTGTGTTACTGGGTGGTTACAGCGAGGCCTGTATGTAGGTGTGCTGAATTGAGCAAAATAAATACTGCCTGGATGTAATGTTGCCATGGGGATGGGTTGTACACCTGTCTTCATTAAGCTACCAATGTTTTATGTATTCTCCAATAAATGTTTTATGACTATATTAACGGTGAAAGTGCCCTGCTAAATTGCATCTGAAACTGCCCCCCCTGCAGTTTAGCAAAGTTAACTTTGGCAAAGTTAACTTTATTAAGCTGGCATGACCTCAAAAGGGGTCTGCTTTTCAAATGCAGTCGCTTGATTATCTGATCATTAATATTTAACATTTATATTTTCCCAAACAAAGGAAAGGAATGAAAATATATATATTTTAAAGGTATTTCTCCCTTTTAGTTTAACAACCAATCATTAGGTAAGACCACTTTGTGTTAGATCAAATCTTTATGTTTTTTAATGAACATGCTGACTTACCATTAATACCCTTTTGGAAACAAAGGGTATAAATAGTGTGAATAGACAACATTATTGGAAGACCTAACCACCCCCCAACCATCTTTCTGTCTGTATGTACAGATTCCAAAATTAGTCTACATCAGCTGACGGACTGATAACTTCAGTTCTGCCTGTCATAGATGAGAACCCCCTTGGTGTTCAGACGCACCCTTCCACTGTTCCAAGTGTTCATGGATAGGGTTCAGGAAAAAGGATGTGTGTGTTTTTTTGTCACACCTCTGCATGAAGAAAATACCCAATGCTATCTCCACAACATGAGCTATAGAGCTGATTCTCTGGACGGATGCTGTTTGAGGTCCAGAGGAAAAGAGAGATCCTGTGCTTTCTCTCTCTTATTTGTGTGTCTGTGTTTCTATACTAACGCTGCTTCGGCTTGTATCTTGACGTCCATTACGCTTCACTGTGTTTTCCAGACAATAACTAATCTGATCTTGCTTCTCTTGTTTGTCCTCTGTCTCGCTCACTCTGTCCTCCCTCCCTCCCTTTCTTTCATCCACTCCCTACTGCCAATTTCTCCATCCTCCCCATTGCCCTCTCCTTCCTTCTTCCACCCTCATCCCCTCATCTCACCCGACCTCCCCTCTCCTGCTTTACTTCCTCTAATTCTTCTCCATCCACCCGTCCACTAACATCCCTCCTTCCTCTCCCCTATCTATCCATCTATCCATCCATCCATCTATCTACCACCCACCCACTCTCCTCCGCCCTCGGACCGCTCCCCAAGGCGGTGCAGTCGTTCCTGGCCTTCCAGAGGTACAAACTGGGGGCAGACTCTGCCCTCTTCTCCCAGGACTACGTGGACCCCAGCCAGGACGCATCCGGGGCCCCCTACTCCTCCTTCAGCCCCGGGGACGACCAGGAGAGCCCAGAGGCTGCGGGACAGGCCAGGGGTGAGGCGGGCTTTGAAGGCGGAGACGGCTATCAGCGTCAGGACTACTGAAAACAGACCGTCAGGGGGTACATGAGGTCATAGGTTTTTGGGATTGGGCCCTGGGGGGTGTAGTTGTTTGGGTTAGAAAAAATGTATATGGGATTGTATTCAATTTGACGATGGGGTCGAAAGGGGGTTGTGGGATGCAGGAAAACACGCTAAATGAGATCCAGGTCTCTCCTCCACGTTTGCCTTTTTTCTCTGAGGTGCATTGTTTGGTTCTCTTTATCGGTGTTTATGCTAACCAAACAACATGCAAGTACACACATATAGGCTACAGTGTAGCACATGAAGTACCGTTGGAAAATAACCTCCTTAGAACTGCACCAGACAGACAGACAACCTATCACCTTATCCAGGCTTCTGCTAGTCTACATATGCATAGACACATTAAGGTGCTTTTAGACTGCCCCAACCAACAAACCCGGACAACAGTGGAAAGTAGGCTATAGTTGCATGGTCAAAAAACAAAAATACATCATCAGGCCATGTGCAACAACCACCAACTATTGTTCATTTCTGTTTGTTCCTGTTGGCTGGGGCAGTGTACCAACACTGATAGACTTGGAGATGGACAGCTTTAGTCCGTTCAGGGGATGGAGGTCATGTTTATTGCCCTACTAAAAAAAATGTAGTCGACGTGGGGGTTTTGCTATCGGTGGCCTTCGTGGTAACTGCCAAGCTTAATTAATCTACAACAACAGCAAAACAATTACCCAACCCAAAAGGAGCCTTACAGCAGCAGCTTCTATCATTTTTGTCCTAAATCGCCAAAATTCATCTTGAAAAAAGCTGTAATATGGCACTGCCACCTCTGTTATGCTGGTGGTCAACGATTGAATATCCCAATAAACAACAAATCACATTGAGTATAGTCAAATGGTCATTTACAAGCTGTTACAGTTGTGTTCCGATTCTTCGAAAATGGAAAACTAATCTCAGTTAACCAATGTTCAGATTACATAAGTACATTGCTCTGACACCATCGCTCTGACAAAAAATATACTCAATAAAAGTATCTTTGTATGTAAATAAATATATAAATGAATCTCTACGTCAGCTTACCAAGTTTTATTTATTTATTTTTAGGGCATTATGCTATGTCAAAAATAAAATAAATAGAGGTATACATAAAATAAGATATACAATCTTGAGTGTTTTGTGCGTGATATCACGTTAGCCTCCTTTATGTTGTCAGATATGGAGATGTTTTTATTTTTGGTATAATAACATGACTTTAAAAAATACTGCAACAAAAAAATTTACCAAATTGTGAGACTATAAAAACATATATATATGTATGTGTGTGTGTGTATGTGTATGTATATATATATATATATATATATATATATATATATATATATATATATATATATACTTTTATAAATACATTTAGATTTAGAAATATGTGATGTTACTCTGTCAACTTAAGTAACATAAGGTTTAAAAAAATATTATACGATACAAGTATGTTTTTGATGTCCTGAGATGAACCAATAAAAGTCAATACAATATGAATAAATATCTGAATTTCTATCTTTGTGTTTGTGGGTGTGGGTGGGCGTGCGTGATGGATTGTAAATATGTGTTTTTAGATCACTGTCCAACTGAATACAAATTCAAAACTACTTACTTGTCTGTTTTAAGTGGATTTACGATTCACTTCAAAATCTAATCAAAAACTAATAAAAAAATGATATATTCAAATAAAATGTAAATATACCTAATTAAATAAAGAATTATATTGTCGAATAAAGATCATTAACATATTTTCCAATTTCTTTGCTAAATCCTTATAGTCCTTTCAATAAATATATATTATTGTTGCCCCAAAATGGTTACTTAAATTCACGGATGACAAATGCACGCCTGTACAAACAACTGTTTAGCCACTTGGAGGCGCTATAGGTCGAGTTTTCATTCCAGTAAAAGCTACCTACTAACTAACTATTAATTTATCTCGGAACTATTACATAGATCCTCATCAGTCCTAACCTGGCGAACATTCTGCAAAAATCTATATTCTTTTCGGTCTATCAGAGTATAAAATAACTAGTTTTGTTATTATAATGAAGCACTTTATATACCTGGCAGTAACTGCGCAGCTTCTGCGCAGCGGTGACGCCCTAATCCACTTGATGAAACAGCCAAGATGGCGGCCCAGCGGAGGAATCTGATGCAGAGCGTAAGATCATTTTTTAAGCTATTGGTTTCACGAATACTTTTCATTTAACAGTATACGTTTGATTAAAAGGTCTCTATGTGCTCCATCTACCAGTACTGTTGTCTCAATGCGAGTCTTCATAGCTATGTTTAACGTGCTGCTAATGTCAACGCTAAATTAACTAGATGCACTTACGTTCATACCATCACATCTTGCACAACTTTATTTTGATAAACATAATACTATTAACTCAAACTATATATTATCTGGAAGGAAGAGAGTATGGGAGCACAGCACTTCTTTCTAGGTTGCAGCGAAAAGTAACTTTTTCATAGACCATAACTATCAGTATTAGCACTGGCTGTCACATTTGTAAACAAATAGTTGAACACCATCTCTAATTGTTACTCTAATAAGCATATATAGACCTGGTAGGCCGACACATTCAATATCAGTCAGGCTATGCGATTGGGCCAAACATGTGTGATGGAATACATTTATTAGTGTACTGACGTAGGTACAACTTAGTTTGGATTTTCCAAATACTGTAATTTGCATTTTTGTGCCATCCAATTTGAATAATTTGCATAATGCTTACTATTAAATATTTTATGTTAATCAAATGTATGAACGCAACACGTTTTGGCAACAGCATCAGAGCTGGACAGATGACCTGCCTCTCTGCCAGATGTGTGGGGTGGGCTCGGCTCCCAACTGTGTCTACGGCCCTGACGGTAAAGGCACTCAAAGCCACCCCAACGAAGATGGACACCTACGGTTCAGGTGAGAAACTAGCGCTTTGGATAATGGGGCTTTCACATCAGATTGCATCATAGAATGTTTGCATTGTCAATACTCCGCCTAATTGTGAAGACTCAAGAGAGTTGAAGTGCTGGAAATGTCAAAATATACGTAAGTTAGGCTAATTAAAACTTTACCTTGCGTGAGAAATGCCGTGGCATTCCCCATACTTCCCATACTTAAACATCATTTCTCGCTTAAATCCAAAAACCATGTCCCCACCGCAGTATGTTCATGTAATGTAGTGGTCGAGCCGCCGCAGTAGTCCTTGCGTGTGCGGCAGTGACGCCGGGTGTTGTGGTGCTCCCCTTCAGGGGAGAGGACGGTTGTTTCCTGTACGGCGTGTTCAACGGCTACGACGGCAGCCGCGCTGCAAGCTACGTGTCCCAGTTCCTCACTGCCGAGCTGCTGCTGGGACAGCTCGACTCCACACACACCGACGACGACGTGCGCCGACTCCTCACGCAGGTGGGTGTGTGCCGTTCAGTTGCCTATTGTGTGTTGCGCAAAACTCTAAATGAAAAGTATGCATTCATCCTTTATTGGATACATTTATCACTGTATTAAAGGATTTTTTGTCACAGATTCAAGCCTTGAACTATAGTAGTATGTATATATTATAGTCTGTAATTGATAGCTGTCCAACCCTTTCCTCACTGATTTCCAACCTCAGTTTTGCTGCCTGTGGCGGTTCACTGTTATTTAATCACATGTTGTCATGTCACCTTTTATCTGGGCCCCTTTAAACTGGTTCCCATGGTTACAGATCATTAAAATAGGTCAGTGACCAGTAATCAGTAATGCTCATCTCCATCGTCAGCCATCATTGATTTACCGATCTGCGTATACAAGCAGAACATAATTGGTGTGATGTGAACTTAGGTGACCTTGGGTGTCTTGAAAGGCGCCTCTAAATTAAATGTATTATTATTATTATTATTATTATTATTATAATATCCGAGTATAATACCATAGTTTCAGCATTGGTGCTTTTGTTTAATGGTAAATAAAAATGTCCCTTATTTCCATGTTTCATAAGGTGTTGCATTTACTTAAAGGCAGATATACACATAAATGATAAGAAAAATATATACTTTTAATACTGTGAGGGAAAATCTGCATTTTGTCCTCTAATGAGTTTTGCTTTGTATTTTGTTGACACATTGCCCTTTTTGTCTTACCGAAAAGGCAAGTTGCCATGACTACGGACAGTCAGGTGGGATACTGAGGCCCTGAGCTGCTCATAGGGACTCTCTGTTGCCTTAACCATGGTTATTGCATTAGAGAGAACTGAAACCAGACAATAGTTTTAAAATACATACCTGTTAGGGTGGACGTCTCCTTCTTTCAAAGGTGTATACTGAATGATTGTTTGTATCTCAGAAGTCTGAATGATTGTTTTCGAGCTTAATCAGGGGGTTAACTTGCACCTTCAAACAATTGCTCGGCATATAGATTTTTCTAAAGGTAAAAAGACCTTCACTTTGGACCCTGCTTCCTTCATTTCTATGTCGAAAAGTATTCCATTCCCGCAGCTTTGATTGACAGGCAGGATAGATTCCCTGAAACAATCATGGAAGAGATGCCTTTATTGGTTAAAAATGAGGGTCAAAAATCGAATTTGTCTCATGCATCTGGAGAGGAGGCGGTCATCCAGGATATTCTGACGAGCATTTCACTCCCTAATAACGGCTGTGACATTTTTCCCTTATTACCCTCAAATAATAATAGCCCTTAAATCATACCGCCAGCAAGTCAGTCACTGATGTTGTGGTTTCCCTCTGTTTGTAGGCCTTCAGTGGAGTGGAGAAGAGCTTCTTTAAGACGATTGACGACGCGCTGGCTGTGAAGGCTGACCTCTCCAATTACCTCCCAACACACAACGAGGTACTGACACACACACACACACACACACACACACACACACACACACACACACACACACACACACACACACACACACACACACACACACACACACACACACACACACACATATCGCCCTCACTGATTGAAACACGCAGAGGTAGGTGCTCCTTGCTGGTCGTCATGGTAACCGGTGTGGTGTAAAACTTATCCCCGGCTGCTGCAGAAGAGCACTAGGTCTTTATTGGTCTCATCAGCCACCCTTGTTAGATGCACCAGAGGACTCTCACGCACACACTCTCTCCCTCTCGCTTCTGACTCTCTAGTCTGTCTGTCTGTCTGTCTGTCTCTCTCTGCCTCTGCCACTGTATGTACTCTCTTCCTCCTTTCCCCCTTAACTCTCACTCCTCCCTTTTGACTTCCACTCAGGTTTAACTTTTCCTGTAATTGTTTTTATAGATATCTTTGTATATATATATATGTGTTTTTGTGTGTATATATGTATTTATGTATGTATTAGAGCCCGACCGATTTATCGGTGGGCTGATGTTATCGGCCGATTTAGGCATTTTCCAAACAATCTGTATCGGCAATTATAATGGCCGTTTAATGAATATTTAAAAAAATATTTTATTTCTATTTTTTTGGGGTTTTTGTTCAAAGGACTTTGAGGTTCATATCATAAGTTTGTATTTTTATACATTTTATTTATCAGAACTTGTGTGAGTGACGTCAGCGAGTGAGTGGACGAGCGAGCGGTAGAGTGCGTGTCAGTTTAGTGAAGTAATGAACGAGTCCGGTTGTGTGTAAGAATAATGTACCCAGCCTGTCAAGAATCGGTGGCTGTTACATTCCGACCATATTCCGACCTATAAGCAGACCCACTGCAGCTCAAAGTGAAGGGTGTTGCCCCCGAGAGAGCATCGGCCCTGGAGGGAACGTCTCCCCTGTGGAGGCGGAGCGCAAGGGGGATTGCGTGCCCTAATAGTGTAAAAGAATATGCGTATTTTGCAAACCAACACAATTTAGTAATACTCTCGAATTTATTTCGCAATTTCGGCGAAAGCCGAGCTCATCCATGGAACGTGTGTGTGTGTGTGTGTGTGTGTGTGTGTGTGTGTGTGTGTGTGTGTGTGTGTGTGTGTGTGTGTGTGTGTGTGTGTGTGTGTGTGTGTGTGTGTGTGTGTGTGTGTGTGTGTGTGTGTGTGGTCCAGGGTACCGGGTACCACCAGCTGTCCCCCCAGGGCCAGAAGGTGCAGGAGCGTCTGAAGGAGCTGGAGCAGGAGGTGTCTGGAGGAGCCACGGCCGTGGTGGCCCTCATCCTCAACAGCAGGCTGTACATCGCCAACGTTGGTATGCAGTGCGCAAACACACACACGCGTCTGACGTTTGGTACACCATGCATACACATGCATGCATACATAAATGCCCCTCTCTAACGTTGGTACGCCATGCACACACACAGAGTAGCTAAGTCTCGGCCATCTCATGTGTCACGCCAAGGGACGTTCCGTTAAAGGGATACGCAGATGTTTCTGTCAAATTAGCATTTGCATCCCTCACCGAGATTGAGACGAGTTGTTTAACTCGCTGGGTTAGCTTTTGATTCCCGTTAGCCGCTTCAATTGAGATACAGTGGCCTAGCTCCTGTGCATCTGAGGGGATTACAAATGATGATTACAAAGACCAACTGATCGCGAACGGTAGCACACTTGACCTGATAGCAGCTACTGACTGGGGCGAAGAGCGCTGTTGACATTGGGAACCAGATTCGAAAAAAATGCGTTTAACCAACTGCCCTTTCTGGTGCTGAAGCGCAGCATTGTCTGTGCGGCCAGTCGCGACCATCCCTAGTCACGCCCGGGTCTTGGAAAAGGAAAAAAGTTGTTCAATTAAAAACATTTTAATGGAGATCTGAAACGCCATTAAATGTTCCTGCTACAGTTTGTCTTATTAATATAGAATATGTCATCTGGTAATTGAATGTCATGGGTACAAGCCTGTGTCACGCCAGTCAATGTTAGTTAGGTGCCGTTCGGTATGGCTCAAAGAGGGAGCAGAAATGGCGCAGCTCTAACTTTGATGACGGTGTTTGAGCGATTCTGTTTTCATATGTACTGCTATAGTCAGTTTTGGTCTGTTTAATTGTATGTCGATACATAGTTGTACCCATGATGATTTTTATATAAAAAATTGATATTAGATTCAGATCAAAACCAAAACCCTATTTAATTTCTATCTAATTTGTATGTGTTGACTATCAGAATCGACAAAATGGCCTGTGATCAAGCCTTTATTAATTTGTAAGAAGTACCATCTATTTATTTATGTAAATGTGCAGTGTATCATCTTATCATTAGGGCCCGACCGATTTATCGGCCTGCCGATTTAATCGGCCGATTATAGCCTTTTTGAAAATAATCGGCATCGGCCAAAAAGACGCCGATTACAACCGATTTTTTTTATTTATTTTTTTTTTTTTTATAAATGTTATTGCGATTAGTATCCTGCAGATTGCGCTCCTACTCGCCTTACTAACTAACAACTTTAGCTGGAGTAAAAAAGAGGAGATTGAATTTTACCGTACAACATGAAAGCACGCTCGCTCAGGCAGCTGCGCGCTCACCTCACCAATGTACACAAGACGCGTTTTTTGAGTATGTTGTGCCTGTTTTTCTTTAGGTCCCAGGCCATGTTAATTTGTTATACTGTAGACTCTAACAGTGAGACCATACTGCTCAGCACGCACGTGTTAGTCACTGCTCACGAGCGCAGCACATTGGGAGTTAGTTATTTATTTTACATTTTACATTACACCCATTTTTGACTGTAAATGTATTCTAAAACACTCAAAGGTTCTGCATTCAATTCACATATTCATCAAAAGTGTTTAAAGTATATTTAAGGTATCAAAAACTACGTTTTATATGGGTTTTTTTTGGTTTTTTTAATCGGCCGATTAAATCGTAATCGTAATTTTTCTCTGAAAATAATCGGCATCGGCATCGGCACTCAAAAATCAATATCGGTCGGGCCCTACTTATCATATCTGCTATTGCAAGGTAACGCAATATATTTGTTATTTATGTTATATATTACATGAAATGTAGTATCTATTACTTAAATATACAAGGCCAGCATACGTTATCTTCTCCTCAATACTGATATCTCCAAGTTCTTCTCTGCTTTCCAAAGCTCTGTTTGTGTAGTGGACAGCTGATATATACTTGGTGTCGTAGTCCACGACTCCAATCAACAGAAACCTGGTTTAAGCCTTTCCTTAAGTCATCAAAATGAAACAAACAGGAAACGCTGGTTGTTATTTCTTAAAGTAAACCTCATAGAATAACATGCCTGCCCATATATGGGGAGCGTAAAACCAAACTCAAATAACAAACCCCAAACCGCTCTTTTCAAGCAACAAATTGATTTGTTTAGCCCGCCCTGGGCTAAACTAGCTTTTGATAAAAGTCTCCATCTCATCTCATCTCATCTCATTTTCGACCGCTTATCCGGGGTCGGGTCGCGGGGGGAGCAGCTCAAGCAGGGGGCCCCAGACTTCCCTTTCCCGGGCCACATTGACCAGCTCTGACGGGGGGATCCCGAGGCATTCCCAGGCCAGTGTTGAGATATAATCTCTCCACCTAGTCCTGGGTCTTCCCCGAGGTCTCCTCCCTCCATCAATTGGCATATATTTCTATCTATAATTCTTTATAATTCACTTTGGAAAGCTTCCCAATATCACTGCAAGTGATGGAAAAGGTTTACGTGGCTTCCTTCAAAATGCTGCGGCTCCTTCCTCCTTGTGTTCTGTTTGGGTGTTTGAACATCCTCCGGGTTATCGAGATGTTTGTGTTTGAGGCCGCATAAAAACGGAGACCCTGGCCAACAGCACACAGCCGTGTCTGGACAGACGCATTATGTTTATCTTTTGCATCGAGAATAGACGTAATTCCTGTCCACGCCTCGATCCATGAACACTCGTATGCTTTGAACCATTTAAAACCATACATGATTCTCTAAATGTTCTCTAAGTTCATGCTATAACTGTGTATATACGCGTGTGCTTTGGGCTGAGCGTGGCCACCTTCTCCTATAGATGTCTCACTGGGTTGCTCTAGTAAAGTGGTTCTCCAACTATGTTTGCTAACGCACCCCCTCTATGATGATTTCTGTCTGCCAAGTGCCCCTTGCACCAGCAGTAAACATTCTTGGGAAGGGATTTATTATTATTTTTTTATATAAATAATGTATGTGCACGTTATTTGGTGTAGTAAACATTTAGTGGGCGCGGTGTGAATTCTAAGTTTAGTGAGGAACGTGGGCTGTGCTTTACTTCTCACTATGAAAGGGTGGGGTTGTCTTTTCAGCTTTATATGCAGATTCTCCTTCTCTCTTGTTAGTTGGACGTTTAGGCCACTCATCCCTTCCTCGACTTTCTTCCAACTGGCTTTAAGAATCAAAGCGCATTCACAAAAGCGTCATATATGAAAAGTGCTACATGAATAAAGTTGCCTGGCCTTGCCTAGAGCGGGTTGACTGATAACCGCAAGATTGCTAGTGCGATCCCCGGCTCCTCCTAGCTGAGTAACGAGGTGCCCCTGAGCAAGGCACCTAACCTTAACTGCTCCCAAAGAGCTGGCTGTTGCCTTGCATGGCTGATACCACCGTCGGTGTGTGAATGTGTGCATGAACGGGTAAATGTTAGGCAATAACGTAAAGCGCTTTGGGTGGCCTCTGGTTACAAAAAAGCCTTATATAAATGCAGTCCATTTACCATCCATTTACCAACATATAAATAATATTTTCAGAAATTTTCCTGGTACCCTGCGATCCTTTAGCGTCGCCTTAGGGGTACGGGTACCTTTGAGAAGCACTGGTCAAGTTGGTGCTACGTCTAACGCAGTGGAGAGTGGGTTGGAGTGAAGGCTTGGTCCGTTGCAGCCGAAGGGGGCAAGTAAAATGCTTTCCCTCAGCTGGCTTCTTCTGGCCATTTGCAGGCTCACAGGTCATTGTGTGTGACATAGAGAGCTGCAGGGGCCGTATTGGCACTGGTAGGTTAAGCAACGCGCCCCCCAGCTGTGGTCTGATGGAAATGGTTCTGGCAGCCGAGGTCGCGCGACCCACAATGTGATACTCCCCTGGTGGGAAGCAACCATTTTATATTTATACGACTATGGCCGGCAAAGAGTGGCTGAACATCTCTACCAGGGAGCTGTGACTGTTATTGGATATGCCGCCAATAACTAGCTGACGAAGGATAGCCCAGTCAGATAATCACCTCGGGTAAATATGTCCGGTATTGACAAAAAAGTGACCTAATGTTCTGGTCATTCCATCCATTATTGATTGCCGTTATTAATTATATTTCAATAATGAACGGTGACTGCCGCTGCCCGATTGGCCGTGAAGCCTTCTCTTAACGTAAAGCAGGAAGCACTCCCTATGAAATTGTTGTTCTAACATGCATCATGCATGTATCAAAAAGGGTACCAAAAAAAATCCATTTCACGAATGGTATCAATAAAGTATTTTAAGAAGTAGTATCTCAAGTGTCTCTCTCTCACACACACACACACACATACACACATTCTGATTTAAGAGTCAAGTCAAAATATAGCAGCCAGGTAAAATAACAAATGTGCATAGAAATAATAAAAAACCTGCTGTTGCAGACATTCAGTTTATAGCTGGAATAATGCCGCATAACGATAGCCTCAGTCTAATGCTCCATCTACCAGCTGTTGGGGCCTGACATTGTACAGCAAGGAAGTCTGTCCTGATACGACTGATGTTGAACTTGTTGTGCAGCAAAACACAAGCAATGATTCACTCCAAAAGCAGGATATGAGTTAAGTGCTCTTTCACCTGAATCTTGTCCCTTTACATTGTCTTTTAATTGCAAAAAATTACATTCAGTGGCTAAAACACTGTTGCCGTATCAACAGCTATTTCAAATGAATAGGGGATTCTGGTGTGACTGAAAGCAAAGCATCATGCTCTTTCTAGTTGTTAACCCATTTTGACTTAAACATCTCAAAAGTCATTTGGAACCAAATAAAATGTAATTCTCTTTGCTCTTCTGATGAATAGATCTTGTCTTTTTAAAATAACGTCACAAAATGTTGTACAGCCGGCGGTACGGTAGCTCAGTAGATGGAGCAGGTGGTGCAGGTAGCCTGTTATCCGGAGGGTTGTTGGTTCAATCTCTGGCGCCTCGTAGCAACGCCATCTCTGTGTGAAGATATGTATATGAAGAGATGAATCTGAAGCACTTCTAATAAAGTGCTTTGGGTGACCACAGGTTAGGAAGGCGCTGTATAAATGCAGGCCATACGGTATGTCTGGGTCTTGGTGGCGGTAGAGGTGTGTTTTGTGACGGCCCGGGGGTTCTGTGTTTCAGGGTCCAACCGGGCACTGCTGTGCAAGTCCAGCAGCGACGGGCAGAACCAGGTGCAGCAGATCGGAAGACCTCACAACACGGAAAATGAGGATGAGCTGCAGAGACTGGCTGCCCTGGGTGAGAGACACACACACACACACACACACACACACACACACACACACACACACACACACACACACACACACACACACACACACACACACACACACACACACACACACACACACACACACACACACACAAGCGCTGTCAATCTATCACCTTCTGGCTCTTTCATCACCTGTCATCTTGCCAATGTCAGTCTTTGTCTTTTGCGTAATGTTCCATTATCCCGGTGCACTGCTGCCACTTTGCTCCAAAATTGACCTGTTTAACATTCATGAAATGACCGGCAATTTATACAGTATATAGGGATGGGTATGAGGTCTGGATTTGGATGTCTGGATTTGTTGACTGAGAGAATCTGTAGAGTCATCCAATGTTTGTTAAGTTGGTTTTATTCGATTTTTTTATTGATGTTAACCCACAAACATAAATAAGAATATAACTGCGAACTAAAGCCTGGTGAGGATGATTAACTACACTAAATGGATTAGAAATTGCACTTGCTTTCCGTTGTGATGTTGATGAGCGGGAGAAGTCTGACATTCTCACGTCATCTATTGGATCTAGTGTTCTCCAAATTATTCCAGTGCGAGTACTCGCGGTAAATGGCCATCACTGCTCGCTATACAGCCCATGATTGCTGCTCTTACGCCACCCGTCCATTTCCTCCCAAAAGGACCAGGTTAGTCACTAGGGTATCATTTCGCTCCCGATGAGTGCTGTGGTTTCGGGACGAGGAGGGTGAGGGGAGGGGAATTCCATCGCTGGCTGCTGAGCACACCATTAGGTCTGAAAGCACTCGTTCTAGTTTGTTTGTTGTTGCTGCTGTCGTTTCTGCTGCTGCGGCGGGATGTCAGGCTTTGGGGTTCTGTGGAGCGAGGTGCTACTCTCGTGGGTATACCTGGAGTAGAGGTCGGTCACACGCCATGGAGGTTGTAGGCACGCTGGAGCAGGGCACAGCGGATTATGTATGCTTCTTTTTTCAGCACATTCGTTCTATTTATATGTCAAATGAGGTGTGGAGCACGACACCTGTACCCAGGTAGGAAGCTTGTAAGATGATGCAGGACGGTTGTAGGACGTTTATAGGAAGGTTGTGGAGGTTGGAGGAAAGTTCTTTGAGGATTTTTGGAAGGAAGTAGGACGGTTTTAGGAAGGATCCTGAGGTTGTAGGATGGTTGTAGGACAGTTATAGAAAGGTTGTGGAGGTTATAGGATGGTTGTAGGATGATTAAAAGACTGTTTTAGGATGGGAAACATAAATTAGAATTAAAAAAAAGACATGATGCACAAATTCAACGTGAAATAGTAATAGTATTTCTCTCTCGCCTTCCCCTATCCTAGGTGTGGACCCAGCCAGGGTGAAGCAGGCGGGGCAGATCGCAGGTCAGCCCAGCACCAGAACCATCGGAGACTACCGGGTCAAACTCAACTACACAGACATCGACTTGCTCAGGTGGGACACGCACATGGACGCACAGACAAACGCATGAAGACTCACTCGTTCTCTCCCTCTCTCACACACTCACACACTGACACAAACAGAAACACGCACACACTGTCAAATACTGTCAGTAGTCTGTCTGTGTGGAAACTAGGGCTGTACGGTATGGACTAAAATGTATATCACGGTTTGATTTGAGGCATAGATGGTAACAGTATTATATCACGTTGTGTTAATTGTATCTTCTAATTTCGATATAAATGCTTCTGAAGGGGTTAAATACTAGAGATAGACCGATATGGTTTTTTCAGGGCCGATACGATTATTAGTAGGCAAGGGGGCCGATACCCGATATTTGGAGCCGATATTAATTTACAGAAAAAGGGAAAAATTTTGAATAATACAAACTCCAACACTTAACTTCATTTAAATGCCTTTAAGCATATGTTTAATAAACGCAACAGCTCATCGGATTTGCAACATAACACAATTAATGGCTCCCTAAAATTTTCCTGAACTGAATTGAGATGTTAATCTTTTACAACTGAAAATTTAAATAAATAAATAGTTCCCTAGTTAAACAGCCATTTTTGCCAGACAGTTTTCTCTCAGACAGACGGTGCTTTGCTGTCAGTTTCTCATGTGGCTCACACACACACGCACACACCCACACACCCACACACACACCCACACCCACACACACGCACACAAACACACTATTCTCTAGCCGTCCCCTCATTGTGCTTCCCTGTAATAAAGCTAACTGAATTTTACTCTCTCACACACACACACACACACTTCTTACTTTTATCACTGACTATTTCCATATTGATATTATCAGCAACCTTGTTTCGAGTGATTAACGGACTGCGAGCGAGCAGACTATCACAGACTATTTCCATATCGATATGGAAACAGTCTGTGATCGTAGAAGTCTGTGTGTGAGGGAGAGAGTAAAAACCTAATAAACTCAATTCAGCCCAGAGCATGTTTCGATAACGTTAATGGGCTCCCAGTAATTTTACTAGTTGTTGTGAGTTGTAGAGGACTGGGATGTTTAGTACAATTTCGCGAGAGTCTGCTGCCTTAACTTACCTCGAAACCAAACCAGACAAAACCTTTTCACCTCTCCGCTGTGTGTGTGAGAGCACTCTGCATGCACAGCTTTCACTGCTGATTGGCTGTTACCCGTCGTGGCTCTGCGTGTAACCAATCAGATGGTGCTGTGGGTGGGACAATGCTGGGGACAGCGTAGTGACAGCAGACAGAGAGGCGTGGCTGCACCAGAGCCAAAATAACGATAGTTAAGTATTGTAACTCTAGATTCTATGAGTATGGGCGCAGCCTTTTAAGGCTATCGCTATTGGGGTTATCCCTAGGGTTTTAAATTGATCTCTTATCAGCCGTCAGATAAAAAAAAAAGGCTGATGGCGATATGCGTCAAAATGCCAAATATCACCGCCGATAATCGGTCGAAAGTGTTTTTGACCATCTCTTTAAAACCCTTTCTATTGACATTTTGAAAGGGAACCATGTCCTTACACAGATAAACAGTGACGGTGTTTGTTATCTCATTCCACTGCTGGCTTTTGTGGTCATAAGGACTGGCTTTGTAAAAGCCCTGCGGAAGCGATGTCTGTGGAAGAGATGCAGGGACAGCTTCACTCTGCCACCGTCTGTCTCGTACAGTGTGGAATGAGTGCTCGTGAAGGGACTATTGCTAAAGCACGCAGGCGCAATAGCATACTACCTGAGAAGGCAGTATCGCTGTCAACAATGAATGAAATAAAAATGTAGTTACGTTACTGCAGTAACGTGTTACTTACGTTGTAACGCGTTACACAAAACAATGTCTACCGGTCACACCGGTCTCACGGTAACGTCGAAATCCATACCGCAGCGCAAATTCACACCAGTGTGTTGCGTCTATACCGTTTATACCGTACACCCCTAGTGGAATCCGTCCCCTCCCCTTCAACCATTCATCCTCTCGTCTGTTCATTTCTTTCTGTCCTGAGACGATCTCCCATCCTGTCCCCTCTTACCCTCACCCCATACAATTTTTCGGTGTTCTGTGCTTACTCCCATTGACGTCATCAGCGGGGCCAAGTCTCAGCCAATCATCGCTGAGCCGGAGATCCACCGCAACCAGTTGGACGGCGTGACGGGCTTCCTGCTGCTGATGTCGGAGGGCCTCATCAGCGCCCTGGAGTCCGCCCGCGGACCCGAGCAAGCCAATCAGGTGAAGCCCCTCCTCAAACTGTCTTGTCTGACTGTCTCTCTGCCTGCCTGTTTGTCTGCCTGAACGCGGGTCCATATTTTTTGTCTGCCTGTCTGTTTGTCTATTACCATCCATCACACTGCCGTCATAATGGCCTTAAGTCCCGTTTGGCTATTTTTTGTACTGATTAGGACAGAATGGCTATCTAAAGCTAGTTGTACACATTGTCTTCTACATATGGACCCGGCTCTATCTCATCGTCATCAATGTGGCCCGCCATCGGATGAATGTGCCGATAACAACACTGGAAACCATCGGGTCTTATTTCCCACTCCTCCTACTCTATCCCCCCCTCCGGTCTGTCCGTCTCCCTCCTGTCTCGTTTGTCTCCACCCCCCCCCCCCCCCCCCCCCGCCTCCCCCTCGTCTCACCCCCCCCCCCCCCCCCGACCCCGCTCCATCCACGGCTCCCCTGACTCGAAGTGACTAAGGGACTCACCCCCCTCTTCCCTCGCTCTCCACACGCCCCCCCCCACACACACACACACCTCAACCCCTGGTGCGTCGGGACGGCGGGCTGCTGTGCAGGAGATGGTTGCCATGGTAGCGGCGGAGCTGGCGCAGCAGAGCGACCTGGAGGCGGCGGCCCAGGCGGTGGTGGAGCGCGTGAAGCGGGTGCACCACGACGCCCACGCCTCGGGGCGCCAGCGGGCGGCCCGCTGCGCCCGCCACGAGGACATGACGCTGCTGGTCCGCACGCTGGACTACCCGCCCTCCGACGGCCTGCTGACGCCCACGCAGGGTAGGGGCTCACCCCGTCAGACTGTAGAACCCCCCCCCCTTGTAGGGTTCCCTCCTCCGCGACCCTTTGTGATGGGACAACGTTTATTAGATTGTTTGTTGTTTGTTCTGGGTTTATTGCGTTCTGTTGTTCCCTGAGATTAAAAAATAGGGGGATATTTTGGGAAAGTTTGTGATAGATAGGCAGAGGATTGGACCTATGGGTTTGTTGGGATTTATTTTGACTCTGTTTGAAAACGTTCTACCTCCCTGGGGGGGGGTTGCACGTCTTGTGTTCCCAAGCCGCATTAAGATAACACAAGATCTACTGTGTTTATCCAAGGGCGGAAATTGGGGATATAACGCAGACCGGTGGAAAGCTAACGAAAAAAAAGCTTTTAATATCCTCAAGATCAAAATATTCTGCTCCATCTTAATTCCTCTTCCAAGGGCCAGGATAGTCGAGTTACGGCCTAGGTCTGTGTGCTCGACTCGCATTCAAAAGGGGCTTGGTTCTTACCCCAATGTCCACAGTGATCCTGTAGGTGGCCTCAGTCATTTAATGCATACCACTACTACTGTATGTAACCCACCGATCATCAGCAAACGGTCGTTTCAGTGTTTGGTTTCCGTTGAACCCCCTGCCCGTGTCTCCACAGGGGGCCGCATCTACCCGGTGTCCGTCCCCTACTCCAACAGCCAGAGCACCAGTAAGACCAGTGTCACCCTCTCCCTGGTCATGCCCTCCCAGGGCACCCTCACCAACGGGACCAACACCGCCTCCACCGTCGAGGAGGGGACCCCCACCCCGGGGTAAGAGCCTGCCCCTACACCCTCCTCTTCCCCCCCCCCCGCTGCACCGCCCCACTGTGAGCCTCAGGCACACACACTGCAACACTGAAAACCTCTTTTTAACCCCTTGACTACAACACCTTACCTAATGCCTCACTATATCAGTTTATAACCTGTGAGGACCACTCTCATGACAGGGGTGTCTTCGGAAACGTTGAACATTGTTGTATATGTGGATATTTTAATGAATCGCCATTCTTTCAACTTTCATTCATGAATATAAACATGGATGTTCCGGTGGTTCGTTAAGACTTGAAAAGTCAGCCCGATTTTAAGAGATCTTGTAGTGCGTCAGCTCGGCTTCTATTTGACCACCGTCCTTTCCAGGGAACAATGTGATTGGGATTCTCCCCACACACTACAGGATTTAGGATAATCCAAAAAACGGAACATGTTCCATATTTGCGTGTCAAACATTTTCGACGTGGAGAAGTGAAACCACGCCACAGGACCGTCGGGCTTGATTATCCTCCGAGCCCACGGCTGTCTGAAGGGGTAACCAGGGGGAGGTGGGGGCTAATTATCCTGTAGTGTATCCCCGGTGTGCGCCGCGCTCGGTTACCACCCCTGTCTCCGCTCTCCTTTCTGCTCCCTCCTGGGAGCTCTTGATTCGCTGCCGCCGTCTGTGTGTTCACCCACCACCACCACCACCACCATGTTTCCTTTTGGGTGTGTTTGTTTTCTACTCCCCCCCCCCCCCCCCCCCGCGCCGTTATCCTGTTTATCTTGTCGGTTGGTTGAGCCCTGACTCCCTCCCTCCCGCTGTGCCGTTAGCTTTGGGTGGGCCTGATGTTCACCTCCCACCGTCCCCGCCGTGCTGCCTCTAATGTTGTTCTGGTTTAATTGTGCGTTCCTCCATCCCGCTGCTCTTCAGCTCTCTCTGAACCAGCCCTTGAACTGCTGACCCCCGCTGGGCGCCACTCCGTTAACCAAACAGGAGGTCACTCAGTGACCTTGCATGACCTTTTCTAGAATAATGTCAGTGACATCACTGTGGATGTTGCCCTGCCCCACTCCTCCCCTCTCCTCTCTAAAAAAAGCTCATGTGGTGTTGGAACCCCTTATCACACAGCAGAGGCTTCTAGAAACCCTTTCCATGGAAAGTAGTGGAAAACAAATTCCTTGTTTTGTAGTAGTTCGTTGAGCGGACAGCACAGAGCTCCTAACTGGCTCCCCCTCCACTCAGCAGCAGGCCTGGATGGACCGATGCTGTGGCCAGTGTTTCACTTTTAAGACTGGAGACACCCTCACATGAACACTAATCTGCCCTCAAACAGCACACCGTGGTGCCCGTCCGTGGGTTCTCGATGCACGTTGTCTAGTCTTGTCCTGTTTTTCTCTCCTTCCATCTCGGGCCGTCACCTGCCCTTTGATGTGCACCACCCGACGCGTTACGCTCACTCCATCAAAGTCCTTCGGTTCATCACCCACTTACTCGCTGCTTCTCACTCACTCACTCCCGCCTCTGTGTCTAAACGATCTTGTCGTCCCGTGTCCTCCTCGCCGCTCCCCCCGCCGCCCCGCCCACCCCGCCGCTCCCCCCAGTGTGTGCCCGTCGGCCGCCCGCCGAGCCTCCATAGACCTCCTGCAGCCCATAATGGAACTCTGTGTCCCTCCCACTGCCTCCCCCGTTGCCCCTCTCCCTCCGCGCCGCCTCTCCACCTCGCTCCACTCCCTCCCTGTCCCTCCCCTCTGTCTCTCCACCTCGCTCCACTCCCTCCCTGTCCCTCCCCTCTGTCTCTCCACCTCGCTCCACTCCCTCCCTCGTCCTCCTCCCGCCTCCACCCTCACCCCGCTCCCCTCTCTCTACCCCTTTCCCGCCTCCTCCTCTCTTCCCTCGCTGGTCCCGTTCTCCTCCTCTTCCTCCTCCTCCTCCTCCCACACATCTTCTCCCTCCTCCTTTGTCCCTACCCCACCGCCTCCCCCCCTCTCCTCCTCTTCCTCCTTCTCCTCTATCCCTACTCCACCTCCTGGCCTCTCCTCCCTATACGCATCTTCCTCCTCCGCCCCCTCCATCTCCTCCTCACCCTCTTCTCGTCCGCCCTCCTCTCTCCCTGACCCACCACCCCCTCCCTGCACCTCCCCTCCCTCACTGATCCCCTTCTCCCCCCTCTCCTCCTCTCCCCCGGACCCCCCCGGCCCCCCACGCAGCCAGAGCCCCACGGCCACCCTGCAGTCCACCAACACCCAGACCCAGAGCTCCAGCTCCAGCTCCGGGGACGGCAGCCTGTTCCGCCAGAGGGGCAGCCAGGCGGCCCAGCCGGACGAGACGGGCCGCGTGCCGCCCTACGTGGACTTCAGCCAGTTTTACCGGCTGTGGGGCAGCGACCACGCCGACACTCAGAGCACCCTCGGGCCCCAGTGAGGGGACACAAGGACGGTGGATGGGGGGGATTTATGGGTGGGTGGGTGGGTGGGGGAGAGTGATGAGACACCAAGGACTGGGATTGGGCAGGGGTTGGATTGTGTGGGCGGGATTAAGGGTGAATGCAATTCTGGGATGATTGGTTGAAGTCTGCTTCCTCCATATTTCTTACGAAATCCGTCCCCTGTCGCGTTGACAGATGTGGAATGACCTGCGATGAAGACGGACGGAGCCCTTGGAGTTCTTCCTGGGTCAACTCGCAGGGCTGTAGTGGGTCAGGTCGGAGAACAATGTGGGAAACAGGTTTGTGGTCTCCTTCTGGAGGAGGGTCTGCTCTGGCTTGTTGGTTGGCCAGAGCTTCTGATCTTTTCAAAACTATCCTTTCCTTTTTTAGCCAGGAATATGTGTATTGAGCGCGAGATGTTTATTTCCAAATAAAGGGTTTACATGCATCTTGACTTCCGACTTCCGAAGTTACCGTCTATATGCTGTTATATGATTGACTTAACTTGTAAGTTGCTTTGGATAGAGCGTGCTAAATGATTGAATGTTAATACGTCCACCTGGTCGGAGTCAGTAAATATGCATTTGTTTGTTTTGTGGTGTACATGCCATTGTTCATTGAATTTCTAAACGTGGAACCTGGCCAATATCTTTTATGATTGGTTGTCGGGCAAGTGAAGGGGAGGGTCACGCTTCCCCCTGAACTTTCTGATGCGACACAATGGGACTCTTCCGCTCAGGACAAACTAATAACCCCTGCAGGCGCGCCGTTAGCATGCGTGCTTTACACTGCGTGTCATCTCAACGATAAAGGAAGAGGCAGCCTGGACACAGCTGCCCCTTAATCTAAATGCGCAGAGGCGAGATACCACAACAGCTATTAATGACCAGAGCAGTTCCTGCAGGACTTGGAAGATGTCTTGGCGGCAGCAGCCGCTATCTTGTCCAGACGGCGGATGTGGAGAGTTTAGTGTAAGCAACAGTGGAGTGTTGTATACGATAGCCAGTTGCACTCCCCTAATAAACGATAACTTGCTTGGGCTTGGCGTTGAACTACACGCATGCTCCCACACACACACGCACAGACAAGCGCATGTGCAGACACACACAAGCGCATACGCATGCAGGCATGCACACACACTAATAGAAAGACACACAGAGACACACACACACACACACACGTTAGGCTAAAGTGCAGAGAACATGGAATAAACTGTTTGTGCTCATTTCCTTCTCCTATTTAGTTATAATGATATGTTTGAGAAGCACTTTGATCACGACAGGATGAAGTAGCAGTCTTTGTGCTGCAATCTGTTTCACCGTTATCAGAACCCTCCCTCTCCTCACACACACAGACCCATAAACATCACAACCACACACACGTATGCACACAACCAAAATACAGACGGATTTAAATGGAACAATCAATGCCAGCAGGTCCAAATTATTGATCAGTCTGTCTGTCTCTCCCTCCTATATGTGTATTCAGTGCTAGGTTATTATTTTCAAATAAAGGATGAACATGCAGCCTGAATTCAGCTACACGTTTCCGTCTATATGCTGTTTCTATGATTGTGTTCAGCCTAACTTGTAAGTCAATTTTAATATAAGCGTCCACAGTTTGCTAAATAATTAAATGTAAATATGTCCACTTCATCATTCAGTTAATCTGCATTGTTTTTATATATAAATATATAATTGTTCTCTATCTTTGTAATTTGTGCATGATGATAGACATAGTGCCTTGTTCAATTGCACAGTTAAATTATATGACTACATTACCCATAGTCCTCTTGTGATCTGCTGTATAAGTTCTCCTGTAGTCTAAAGAGGTGGTGAGCCAGCCTTGGTGGGATACCCTGGGAAAGATGGAGGCTCTCAGTTTCTCACCATGCCCGTGGGATTCATAGGCTGTGAGAGGTGTTCTAAATCTATAAAGAGCCAAATGTTATCTTACAGGGGTACGTTGCAGGGAATGTAGCAGACAGTGTGTGGAACATGGATACAGGTGGCGGATAAAGAGAGGGAAAGAGCAAAGGAGATGCATTGAACTACTGTTGTATTAAAGGACCTCTCTGAGTGAGGGCTGTTGATGTGCGCATTAGGATGCATAATGGGATTTTTTGTTGGCAAAACGACACCATTTTGTGATTAAAAATAAGTTATTGCATTTATATAGAGCTATTCTAGTTACCAAAAGCACTTTAAGGATGTGTGTGTGCTCTGGGGGGGGGGGGGGGGGGGGGAGATATAATCCTAAACCAACGTAAAAACCAAGACACCTATAGGCTAATGAAAACATTGATGGCCACGACTCGCATGAGAAACGCTGTTGCCGTTTCGATGTCTACCAAGACAAATACTTTCACGACTAATTACAAAAAAATACCGAAACACCTTTACTACCGATATTATTCCTATGGCCCTGTGCTTCCAAAATGTAGGTGGCCATTGCGGTTTGAAGTCACGATGTATAAGCCCTTTACTGTATGTGCAGAGTCCAAGATGTTTAAGTTGCTCTCACACAATATCATAGATCTTACAATGGAGCCACAACAGCACCATGATCCGCAGACCATAAAGGACGCACAATAGATCCTGTCTCGCTCAGGCTGCAGATAGGAGCATAAAATTCTCTGTTGTATACCCCCTCGCTCTTGGTGGCGGATATGATAACGGAGATCATAATGGTTGTTTCTAGTCTACATTTCTGCCCACGGGCAAGGGCATTTAGATAAAGAATTGTTAATAAAAAGTCACATCATTGAACTCTTTTGAGGTCACTGATAGACAAACTTCTACGCTTTGTAAATAGGGTTGCTAATCCCACTTATTTATTTTGAAAACAGGACACATTGTTAAGAGGGTGAGCCGAACATAGGTTTGATCAACCGTAAATATTGAATTGTGTCCTCCACATTGCGTTGCGGCAATGGCTCACAACAGGCAAAAGGAAGATCTATGAGGGGATGGCAGGATTAAATTCTGCTTGTCCATTAGATTAAACAGCCCACACAACCTGGGAGACCTTGAACATGGACCTTGAACAATGGGGAGTAGGCTACTGGTAGCAGCAGTGGGCAGTAGCTAGTCTTTAATGTCAAGCTGTGGATATTCTTAAGGACAAATAGAAAGCTTGATATACAAATACCACTTAAAATTCATAATATCTCAGAGATATTTTGAAGATAAAGTGGAAATTGTTAGTGTTATATTAGATTATTATTTTTGAAAACATTTGTATTCACATGGTGCATTTGACTAGCAATTAACATCACATATAAGGTTTTCACTTTATCTAAGCAGTATTTTTTATGCTAGTGAAAGAATTTCCGATCCAGGACAAACATATAGTATGGCTCATCTTAAATAGATGAGACTTTTGATCAGGCACGAAATAAACAGTTTTTGGTAGTGGCATGGACGAAACATGAATTTTTTTTTTCATTGCAGAACAACCTCTTATTTCCATTTCTAAGAATATTTGACCAGAACAGCTTATTTCCTGTCTGATTCCCAGATGGGAAGTTCAGATAGGAGAAGTTAATGTAAGTAAGTATGGTTAAACGCTTTTATCATTATTAAGACTATGATGCATGTTGAATAATCGTGTAGCATATTCTTGCTCCACACTAAAAAGATAGAGTAAAAGTAATCAGCACAATTGATTAGCATATCTTTGCATATTGGTCTGTGCTGTTGTAATTAACAATTACAATGAAGTCGGAAGTTGGGGAACGATACAAAGATAGTGAATAGAGTCCCGGCTATGGGGAAGGTAGGGGTTAGACAGTGCATAGACCGATCATTACGGAACAGCTAGGGGTTATACAGTACAGAGACAGCTTTATGGAACTGGTAGGGGTTTTGAAAGGTTAGAGACATGCCAATAAGGAACTGGTATGGGTTTGACAGTCTAGAGACAGGCCATTAAGGACTTGTTAGGGGTTCGACAGTATAGAGACAGGTTATTAAGAAGGTCAGTATCGGGAAGTGAATACAACCTTTTTTGGTGGCACAGTCACACTTAGGGAGAATCCCTTAGGTGAATGCACATGCGGAATAGCAATCATCATAATAATACACTTTGTGTTACGCCTCACGTACAAAATATCCTAAAGGGCATTAACAGAACACCCCAGAACCGTGTACACAGTGCATCTCAGGATAAAAGATAATTGTGTGCTATGGTGACCTTTAAGAAAATGGTGGTTCTCGACAACAAGCTCCAGCGACCCTAGGTGACACAGCGACATGCCTTTTCACACCACCACTGGTGCTAACCATTTACTCACCACGTCTCAGTCCGCGCACGCTAACCTGTCACATCCTGCCATGCTCCTGTGTTCAAATACACCGTCCGTCAGTCCAGACTCCTTTAGGAGGGGTAGCCCTAGTAGGGGTACAGAATAACTCGTTGTGCTTCAAGAACACTGACCCCACAGGATGTATCCCTCGAAGAATGAGCGTATTCCATTCATACGGCAGATTTGGTGTACAGGGAGGCCAATACAATCAATCCCTGCCGCCTATGTACCGTTTCCTACGGAACTCACCGGAACACCGTTTGTGTTTGTGGTGGGAGCCAACCGGGGGCCCGCGGCACGCCAGCTCTCCCAGCTGGTGCGTCGACGCCAGGAGGAACGTGCCATGCAGATCGCACATTGAGCCTGCACACTGTCCGGCATTCTAATTCACAGTCACAGGGGCAACAGTGTGGGGAGCGTGCTACAATCTGGGACGACGCCGCCGGAGGAGGAGGAGGAGGAGGAGGCAGCAGCACCTGACAATGGTGGGCCCCCTGACCCCGATTCTCTCTGTGTCATAAGGAGAACCATCTGATCTTTTCGCAGTGTTGTCCTCAGTGCTGATTTATTTGGTCTTTGGTGCTAGACGTTGAAGCTGTTTGAGATTGTGATCATGGTGCTGCCGAGCTGCAGCCTTCCGCACATGATTTGACTTTTTGATGCTGATAAATGAACAACAGTTAACTTATTAGATACACATAACTGCATCTCTATATTAATAAAATATTTCAAACATAAATGTACTTAAAGTTCAATAGCAAACTCTATAGGCCTTATATATTTTTTTCTCTGTATTATTGATCAGTCCGACAAGGTATATAATACCCTACTTTATCTTAGATAACACTTTGCCTCATGCAGAACTTTGTAGATGACGGACTGAATTTGCATCACTGCTGTCTGCTGGTCTCCGAGGTTCTCCCGGTGTAGGAGTGGGAGTGCTCGCCGCGGGTCCGCCACTTGCTGCCCGCGTAGAGCAGAAGCAGCAGCAGCAGCAGCATAACGGGGAGGAGCCGTCTCCTCCGGGGCCCCTCCTCCCCTCTCTCTATCACCCCCACTACGCCTTCGCACAGTCCAGCCTGCGATAGGAGGATGGAAGAGTGGAAGAGAGAGGAGGGCAGAGTGGATGGGGGGGCTATTCTTTTCACACGGGCGGAAAGGCGTCATATTTGATAGAGAACGCAGTCGGAGGAGCCGCATCACGCAGTGAAGAGGAACAAGAAGAAGGAGGCGATGCACGTCACAAAAAGGGTATAGGACGATACCGTTGATATCGCCCCTTCCACTCCCATCCCTGCACAACCGGCGGGATGTATATCTCCCCCTGCATCGTTTAGCCGATGTGCCGCTGGAGCGGATCGTGTTAACTGGGATCGTTCGGACTATCCGTTGTTTTTCTCTCCTTGGTCAAGCCACCCCCGTTAAAACGGCTGCAGCCCCGCCGTTTGAACCGCGGTACGCACCGCTACCACCAATATATCAAGAGTACAAGACAATGGACTGAAACCGCTTCCAGAAAAACACCATCGCTGCATCAGGCTCCAGCCGATGAAAACCCTGGCGCACCGGTTTTAGCTGTTGTGCAGCGGTGCTGGGAGGCGGCTATCCTTCCACCGGGGAGACAGCCAGTGAGCATCCCAAGTGTCAATAATGGCATAGAGACATCTGCATCCAGACGACAGCGACGACTAACACGGCGCCCACCAACCATGAACCTCTAAAAGACACCCAACACAGGCGATGGGTAGGGATACATTTTGAGGGGAATCTGGGCATGATGGGCTGATTATCGCTATCGCCGTATAATTGCAAGGCTGAGATGGCTGTGTGTGTTTCTGTGTGTGTTTGTGCCCGCGCGCATACGGGTTGAAGTTGTTTATTTTTCCCTCTGTCGCGACATGAGTGGACATATGGTCATGGCTATGATGATGATGATGATGATGATGATGAGGATGATGATGATAGGTCCGCGTAATTATAAATATGAAGGCATGGGGTGTTTGTGCGTGTGTTTGTGCGCGTGTGCGCGTGCTTGCGTTTGGGGTCGTTGTGCACCCCCTTTTCCTTCGTGCGAGGGTATTATGACTTTAACCGTTAGGTCAATGTCACTTGAAGAGTAAGTTATCCTCTTTTGGTTATCCATGGAGCTCGAATAGATTCGTGTCTTTATTATGAATAGTCCTCGTCGTGGAGCCTTCCACTTGTATCCTATACGATGATCTTATGTGTTTTGGTAAACCTTATTTCATACAGATGGGCTCAGAGAGTCTAGTGTAGGACCTATCTATGCCTAGTGGGCGTTCCCACTTCTGACGCTTCCAAACCTCGTCAGCTAGATGGCCCATAATATCACGGATTTGGGTTGGGGGTGTTTGTTCCTGCTGTTATTTTAAGCCCCCATGGCCTCTTCTCTTACTCGACCCAATCCTGAACGGAAGTACTGGATTGTGTGGTTTGGATTGTGTAGCTAGAGTACTTGGGTTTCCGGCCAATACAAAACAAGTCCACCGGTGAGGCTTTCCTCCTTTCCCCTGGTTTCTCCCCCCAGGCTTTATGTGCGCCAGGGGTCAAATATTGACCAGGGTTTGGATATAATTCTGAGGTTTTTTAGCCCTCGGAGGTCGGGAGAGCAGGTGTTTTCAGTAGCAGCCTAGAGGTAGTTGGCCCCCTTTTTCTATTTTTAATCTGGATAAAATACAAGTCTATAAGTTGGGTGGAAGGGATAGGTTGGTTTAACAAACCTCAGCTTCCCCTGAACTGAGGCTGCCTTAGAGAGGGCACTATTTAGTGTTTTACAATCCATGCATTTTGAACCGGTAAGTGATGTTGTGATGTTGTGTTGAAATGTGTTGTTGTGATTTCCTAAACGTACGCAGGATATGATGATGAAGATGATGAACGAGAATAATACTCAACCCTATAACAACATTATATCACTCGCTCTCTCTCCTTCCTTCTCTATCTCTCTCTCATCCCCTCTCCGTCGCTCTCATTGCATCTCTCTCTCTCATTCCCTCTCTCCATCGCTCTCATTGCATCTCTCTCTCTCATTCCCTCTCTCCATCGCTCTCATTGCATCTCTCTCTCATCCCCTCTCCATCGCTCTCATTGCATCTCTCTCTCTCATTTCCTCTCTCCATCGCTCTCATTGCATCTCTCTCTCATTCCCTCTCTCCATCGCTCTCATTGCATCTCTCTCTCATCCCCTCTCCATCGCTCTCATTGCATCTCTCTCTCTGATCCCCTCTCCGTCGCTCTCATTGCATCTCTCTCTCATCCCCTCTCCATCGCTCTCATTGCATCTCTCTCTCATCCCCTCTCCATCGCTCTCATTGCATCTCTCTCTCTGATCCCCTCTCTCCGTCGCTCCCATCCCCGTTTTCCGTTACTCTCATTCCCTCTGCCTAGCGCTCTCATTCCATCTCCCTCTCTGTCTCTCTGCCTCCCCTTTACCTACAATATTTCTGTCAGTTAGAAAAATGCAAATGTGTCTGACTTTTGATAATTATTGTCCATTCAAACTTTGAACAAGGTTTGATTTGCATTGTCAGAATTTGACTTATAGGGGGACAAGTCTGTATCCTCAATTCAAGCCACATGTACAGTATGTGTGTATTGAGAATGATGAGGTAAGTGTGTGTGTGTGTGTGTGTGTGTGTGTGTGTGTGTGTGTGTGTGTGTGTGTGTGTGTGTGTGTGTGTGTGTGTGTGTGTGTGTGTGTGTGTGTGTGTGTGTGTGTGTGTGTGCGCGTTCATGTGTGGTATGGTAACCCTCCAGTGGGTTTCGGTTTGAGGAGAATGGAGCCATTGCAGGGTATCCAGAGCCTGTGTTCCTTTACTGTATGGGAGCAGTCAGGTGATCCAGGTCCCACCATTTGACCAATGGACAGAGGTGGGGTGTGTGTGAATGTGTGTGAATGTGTGTGTGTCATTTGTAACAAGATGTGAAAACCAACGGTATTCAGAAGAACAGCTCTGTATGAGGATTATCATTCAGCTCGTGACATTTGACCTTTCACAGCTCCTTGGCACTCTCTCTTTGTGTTCCCCGAACCAGGGACGAGCGCCTAACTGCAAATCATTCTAAAAATGTGACGGATAAATGCATGAACAAAGCTCCTTGAGAAGCACAAGCATTGTTCTCCCAGAGAAGGGTTTACAGATGGCCCCAGCGAGACCAGACTTGCTGCCTTTTCTTGCCGGTGTTTGTCTACCTCCCAGTTTCCTGGGGTTGGTCGCCCACTCCCTTTGCCAACCGTTACCTGTTTGATTATAATTCACACCGTCGGACCCGCATGTAGAATATTTTTGTAGGAAGTCTTGACGTCTTTAGTCGCCCCGGGTCGACTTCAAGACGGTTCTGAAAAGGATTTGATTTGGACAAGAGCACAGGTATAAAAAAAAAAAAAAATGGGTTTAAGTATTAGGATTTGGTGTGTTGTTCGTGACGTATTCGAGAGCAGCTGGGGACATGTGTGGTTTAGTAACAAGTTCCTGTTATTCGGAAATGTGTTAAAAAGTGATACCACAGCTACGCTACTTTTGTAGCGCTACATCACAACTATAGACTTAAATGAAGCTTACATTCTGTATGCTTATCCTATCCTTTAACTGAGAGATTGAGAAGAGGACATACATCATCGAGATGAGGAGAGAATTCAGGTGAAAACCGCCGTTCTTGAAGGAAATCCAACCAGCCAAACGAGGACGTCTCCCACAGCTGTTTATTCAATTATTTTATGTCTTGGGTCCATTTGAATTGTTAATACAACCTGACAGAGGGCTTTAAGCGAGTATTGCGCTATGAGCAACAACTGGCAAATAATTCAGGCATTAAACATTGTGTTGTCGAGTTAATGAGCCAAGGAGGAGATGTTTAGAAAAGAGCCAGGAGCAATATTAAAGGGCCTCTATTTCAACCGTTGTGAGGCAAGTCATTGCAAGCCATTGCAAAAGCTATCTACTAGTGACATCTCAAGTGGGCGTGTCAAATCAAATGTATGATGGATGAATCCAAGTCCAGCCTAGGAGTTGCTCCACCAGGGAGGTCCACTGTAGAGTTTGTCTATCCATCATACATATAGCCTAGCCTAACACATGGCTGGAAAATAGGAGCCTTTTGAAGCCAGTGAAGCCACAGTTGGTAACCAAACCTTGAAACAACTTATTCAATGAAAAGTGATGTAGTGGGTTACATAGAAGTGACACGAGCCCCAAACTGACCACATAAAACCACATTGTTTTAAAAGCGTAGGATTAGATGTCATGGATTGAAATTGCCAGATACTACAACAGCATGTTTTTTTTTAATGTTGATAGCGTGCTAGGACTAGCTCGACCTGGCTAATCCTCTCCAAACCCTCTGGGTTTGTATGAAATTAACCCAACAGCCTCAAAGCCTCTGTCTCTCTGACTCTCTGTGCTGATTATATTCACTCTCACTCTTCCCTTCCTATCCGCCTCTCTCCATCTCTACTTTCCATTGTCCTGTAGTTCCTGTCCTTCCCAACACCTCTTTCCATCTCTATTCTCTCTGTAGGCAGTGGGCTCTGTGTTGTTGCGATGTCATGTCACAAAACAGCAGCATCCCCTCCCCCCACATTAGCCGCAGCCCAACAATGTGGGCCTCGCCCCCGCCGCGTTGACCATGCATCCCGCTCAAGTCCTGCCCATGTGCTGACACATTCTAAGCCACACCCTGAGCCTAGTTGACCACACCTCCTATAATGTCAGCAGTGACCCGCACATGTTTGCCCCACCACAACTCTGCAAACCCCGCCCACAACTACACGATCCACAGCAACAGCATGTGGACCCCTAAATGTGTAGACTATGCCCAAAGCAGGTCACAACAGGGGGAAGAGGAGCAAAGAAAAAAAAAGGCTTGGAAGTGGGATTGCCCAACCTTTTGCTGTGTCAATGTGTAGTAAAAATACACATTAGGGCAGTAGGTCTTGGGGTGGCTGTGGGGGAGAGAGGCTCCAGGGCCTATTTAGTCTGTTGGATCCAGGAACAGTTGTTCCTGTATCCCCCCCTCCCACAAACCTCTTCGTGAACCTGGCTAGCGTTTCACGCTATAGCGCCTAGCTAAAAATACCCCGCTATCGCTCAGAGGGCCACAGAGCTGCTCTATTTTAAAGCAGACAGCTCACACACACACACACACACACACACACACACACACACACACACACACACACACACACACACACACACACACACACACACACACACACACACACACACACACACACACACGCAGGCACACACACGCAGGCACACACACACACACACACACACACACACACGCAGGCACACACACACAGAGCTTACACATACACACACAAACATATTCACACACAAACGCAAACACACACACACAGATGTGCACACATGCGCACATACACGGCAGAGTGCCTGGTGTAGGCGTGGAACGTGTAGGCTAGGCAACTTCTGGGGTCATCTGTCTAGTGGGTGAAGCCCACATGGAGTGTTTGAGGGAAAGAGGGAGGGAAGGAGAGGGAGGGAGAGAGGGAAGGAGTGAGGGAGGCGAGGCAAGGAGCTGTATATCGAGTGTAGAAATATTAATGATTTTGGTGAAGTGTTACTTATAATTGTTAGTCATTATTGTAATTATTTTTGTTGTGTGTTATTATTGTGATTGTGGAGATGGCTGTGGAACTCTCCACACTTCCACTTGTCTGTGTGTGTGTGTGTGTGTGTGTGTGTGTGCGTGTGCATGTGCGTGTGCATGTGCGTGTGCATGTGCGTGTGCATGGGTAGCACACGAGGAAGTGTGGAGAGACATGAATGAACATGCACAAACACACATGGGACAGAGCTCTTTCTGTCTGTCTGTCTGTCTATTTTAACCCCAACATCCCCCTCCTGGGACTGGGATCTCATTACCAAAATGTACTTATTTGTAAAGTTGCAAATCCTCATTTTAATAAGCTGGACATAATACCCACAGACCCACACTCACACACACTCACAAACACAAAACACGTCACCTGCTATGAACGATATGTCTATTTGCAACCCCACGGAAGGCTGAAAGACAGCGTTGTTGAGTGGGCGTTGGAGCAACTTGCTCTGAACTAAACACTGCAGTATCCTTCAGCCTCCGTCTCTCCTCTCATAGCCTGCTAGGTAAGAAAGGCACATGAGGTGTGTGCGTGCGCGTGTAGAGGAGGCATTGCTCACATTAGGACTGGAAGTGATCGAAGACAAGCTGTTACTTTATTAATCCCAGACCGGAAATGTGGGGGTGCTGTGGGTTAAGGATGAGAGAGAGAGAGAGAGGTTGAGAATGGGAGATCGAGGTAAAGAGATATGGAGGTGGAGAGAGATGGAGAGCGAGAAGGATAGGAGGAGAGAGATAAAGGAGGCAGAGAGGAAATTGTTGGAAAGAGGGAGAGATAGGAGAGAGGGATGGAGATGGAGAGATAGAGGTGGCGAGACGGAGAGTGAGATAAGGGATGGAGAGACAGGTGAAAGAGTCAGCTGGAATGAAAAATATCGAGTTGAACAGAGGAAGAGGGGGAGACGCAGGTACAAGATTAAGGGATAGAGAGAGAGATAGAGGCAGGATAAAAACGGGTGAGGAGGAGAGAGATGAAGGAAGAGGAGCAGACGGGGGGGGGGGGGGCATGTTTATCAGAATCCTCCTGCAGTGTTGAATCACATCATCATTCAAAAGACCACTGATGAGAACGCACACACACACACAAACAGTATTTGTGTACGTGTTTTCTCTCTAAATGTGTCACAGCTGAGGTATGTGAGTGTGTGGTTCTGGATGAAGGACTCTCAATATTTAATAAAAACTCACACATTTAGTATGCAGTGTTTAGCCTCTGTGCACATTGATGGAGAACAGGCGGGTCAAGCAGAGGTCTCAGCAGGCGTGAAGAAACAACAAATCACTAGCAAACGGCCATGCTAATGAGCTTAGCAACCAATGGCCAACAGCGTGTTGACTTCCGAGCGACACGGCCCATAATGGCGTCGCTGTGAAAATGTGAAAACAGGTTGACTACGGGGCTAGGTGTCTTTATCTCTCTTTGTCCTGCCCTGTGGACTGGGTATCTATGTGTATCTCTGTGTGTGTGTTTGTGTGTGGCTCTCATTTTAAGTGATTTGAAAATCCCAGTATCCGCCGATGGATTTGATTAAATAAATAGAAGATCCAACCGACAGCATTCTGGGAGACTGAAGCGAACCCGGCTGGTCATGGACCGGAGAGGCGTCAACCTTCGCCTGAGGAGGGGATCAATAAGTGTGCTTAAGAGAGAAGAGAGCTCACGTAAAGCACTCACAAGTTAGCTCTCACTCCACTAAATGTTCTTTTATCTGAGCGGTTCTACCCCATAACATGTAGGGAAGGGTTTGTATGTTGTAAACATATCCATGTTAGCCTAGCTATCTCGCTGAAGACATAGCCCTGCTTGGCCTAGCTATCTCTCTAGAGTCTAATACTTAGCTTTGTTTTCCCAGCCCCCTGTTTATGTATTAAAATATAGCTCTGTTAGCATAGCTGTCTCTCCGCATCTTTGAACAAAGCCCTGCTAGCCTAGCTGTTTCTCTGTATCTGAAATGCTAGCCTAGATTTCTTTCTATTGAGTCAAACAAAGCCAGAACTGCACCCTGAGCAATAGTGTGTACTACTGATGCAGTGTAGGATGTTTGACTTGAAAGGTGCTGGGTTTGTATCCCAGGTAGGCAGTCTACTGGTAGGGATAGCTTATTCTAAGATGTCTAGCCTAGGCCGTCCTTTTAATGACATGTTCACTGTTGGTCTCTTTGGATTAAAATTTCAACTAAAAAACTCATTGCAAATATTAGTGAACACAAAAAAATATGAATACCTTAAATTGTATTAAAACACTAGGAACAGAAAATCGGCTTAATCACAGCGATATGTCAGACAGGGGATGCTGGAAATGCTGATGTGATGTGATACCTTGTGAACTGGCAGCCTACCTGCTCTCCCACCACTCACCTGGCATAATTCTGCTCACTTGAGACCAGGGGACCGAGATGGGAAACACAAGCCTTACCCTGGGACTGCCCCAACCATTGAGTTTCACAGCTTCACACAACCCCAGCACCCTGCCCCTCCATCTGGGACACTTGTGTGTCCCAGATGGAGTACTGTTTTCCTAGCTGGGAGCCCATATTGAACAGGTGTCTTGTTTGCGATTCAATTCATTTTTCCTCCTCAATCTGGGACACTCATACACAATGTCCTGGCTACTCTTCATCTGGAAGCCCCAAACTGGGGCTGATATTTATCATAGTTTTCCCTTTACAATTCACTGATTCATTATTCTTGGCGGGGAAAGGTTTTGCAACCAGAGCGGCCTGCCAGGGTCAGTGTCAGTGTTAGGGTTAGGGTTGCCAAACTCTCGACTTCTTCCCAGACCATGGGATACTCTACAACCGAGACCACCCAGGGGGGTCTAGAATCTGACAAACCTGCTGGATTCGCTCTGTGAGAAGGTCAGGTGAATTTCCGATGGATCTGCTTGTCAACGACTATAGCATTTGAACAACAGCGACATGAAACTGAAGCTTTATTACCCGGGATGAGGTAATGCTGGTTTCCAGGGGTAACGCACACCCTTCCCTAGCACCTGTTTAGCGGAGGTGTGGAGAAGATGCACATTGTTGTCCTGGGTGCATCAATGGCGTAAACAGGGTATCCGGTGTCTGCGTTGTAGCCTTCATGAAAGCATCGGTAGATGTTTGTTGTTCTTCTCATGTGGGCGAAGTCTTGTCATTCTTTTGTACGGGAAGATGATTACCGTCATCACACAGATGGAGGCTGTTACTGTTACCCAGGCTGCTCCTGGCGAGGATTGTACCCCCACTCTGCTCTGTTATGGTAATTATGTTGATGATGGATGTCATGGCCAATGGAAATCTTAGCTAGTGTTAGTGTGTTTTCTGTTTCCCACCAAACGTATGTGTCTCTGTGTCTGTGTTGGGTCTATGGTTTGTTCAGTATATTTTAGTGCATATTATACTGTATGTATTTATAATGCATGATGCACTTCTTCAATCCCAGACGTGAAAGAAGGGTGTCACAGCACAGAGTGTAAGCATAAAAAAAATGATTTTTTTTAAACACTTCTTTGACATGGGGACATGACGTTTTACCTTCATGTTTTATAGACTTTTAAACCATACAATCGTTAAACATTAGATCTTGATGATTCTTAATCCACAAAGCTTCACGCAAAAATTAAATACATCGGGCTGCATATGTCGCCACCGAAAATAATGATAATTAAATCATAGCAAAAGGTACTAGGTTTAATCCCCAGTGTCTACGGCCTAAACCCTACCTGCTCCGTAAGGCGGCCATATCTTAACTCATTGTGAGTCACTTTGGATAAAGTGCTGCTAGGAACTGAATAGTTGGGGTGGCTCAAGCCGCGACCACATAGCCATTGTCTTGTTCCAGCCCAGATTAGATTCTGACCCGCTGTCATAGTCTATATGCCATTCTCTCTCTCAGCTGACATCCCTGTGTTTCCCTCTACGCTGTTCTTTAAGGCACAAAACCCCATAAATACTAAATAATGAATAGCATTCATCCATGTTATGTGTGTTTTTGGCATCATATTGAGATAAGAAGAGTTTGGTGGCCACAAGGTGCTTTCAATCCGCGTTGCTTGACATGTTGTTGTGGTGTTGTGAAAAAGCCTGCCATGGCGGCAGAGCGATGATGTGCTGAAGTGCTATGACTTCCGTGACTTAAAGCCTTGACCCCCTGATGCAGCATGATGCCCATACGTCAATCAGCTAGCCGTGCGGCATGCTGGTGCATGGTGGTCGAGTGCACTGGTTTCCAACCTTTGATTTTGGGTGGGCCACTGAATAAGACATATTGCGGACCACCTCATATGCAAACAGTGAAAAGGTTAGGATTGCCAGCGCCCCTTAAATACAAAAATATAACTGCAAGACAGCAAATGGGTTCATTTAGAAAACTTATGATGGATGTCTTTCATTATAGTTAATGAACAATAATTATAATACATTTATTTTCAATAATCTTTATTATTATTTTTATTTTTTTGTAAATCGATCTAACAATCTGTTTAAATCCCAAGTACAACCTGCATTACCCTACGCGTACCACCAGGGATACAAAACTGTCTAGTGGTTGGGGTTCTGTACTTCCCGCCAAAAGGTTCTTGGTTCTAACCCCAATGTCCGGTTACACAGAATAAATTTTTTTTATTTTCATTTTTGAAAGAATTACATTCAATGTTGCATAATAGATAAAGCTTGCATTCAACATATGTTTTCATGTTTAAAAACCCAGCACACTGCCTGTGCCGGAAGGCGTCTCAGGGACAGACACAAAGGCCTACAAACACTAACTTACTCATTCACAAGCACAAAAACAAACACACACATACACGCACACACACACACACACACACACACAATCATGTTCCCATGGTATGTCCAAGACATACGATCACAACTCTTAACCCCCCCCCCCACTCACCACCCAAGCCCACAAAGCTTCTACTGACTCTAGATTTCAGAACTCTGTCTCCCATACAGACAACAACCATGGAGACAATGGGGAGCACTATGCTAGAGTTCCGCTTCTTCATTGGCCGGACAGGCCCATGTCCCTCCCCGTCTCCCAGAAGCCTTCACTCATCCTAAAGGATTGTTTATTTCTAGATGTAAACAAGCCCTTTTGTGCAACTCACACCTTCTAGCACTTTATGCGCATTGATCTTGTTTTGTCCAACACAAGCAAGCACTTACAAACCCCCCCGGCTAGGTATTTTTCTCCAATAGTGCCCACAAACAAACCATAAGTTTAGATATTATGTTAACCACTGTGCATGCTCATGGATTTAGAAACATAGTACATTGCAATGGTAAGCACTTGAAAGTGTGGACCATTCCAAATTCAAATGAGACAATAACATTTTAATACTATAATAACTGAAAACTTCAGTTACTATATTTCCAGCAGTATAAACACAACAAACTGTCTAGTCTGTAGTTACTCCACATCCAAGATAGCCCTTTTCCTCGGTTTGATGACTTTATGAATCCATTTATTCCCCAGGTGGGATCTGTTTTTCACAGGGAAGGTGTAACGCTCAATGTTATGGCTGTCTGGTTTGTTTTGTTCAGTGGAGACTCCTGAAATGGCAGAATATTCACTACAGGCCTGAAAATTATGGGTCTTGACGCCACTTATCTCACAATAATAATAATAAATGAAATTTATATAACGCTTAATATGGTACTCTAAGACGCTTTACATATTGCCCTATCAAAACTATGTAAGACAGACTAGGAATAAAAGAAAAACAGAGGTTAAACATGAAGAATAAGGTGGGAGTTAGGTGGGGAAGGCTAGTGTGAAAAGGTATGTTTTGAGGGCAGATTTGAAAGAAGAGAGGGTTGGAGAGATTGTGATGTGGGAGGGGAGTGAATTCCAAAGGGTGGGGGCAGCAACTGAGAAGGCCCGATCACCCCAAGTCCGTTTCACAATGGGTATATACTGTGACAAACTGCCTTTTACATTCATTATCCTCTTCCTCATTTGCATTTTCTTTGCATTCTTGAGCCTCATAAATTATATTTACCCAAAATTATACATTTGGTATTCTTCATGGGGATGAAATATTCACACACATACATGAAATATTCTTAATGGGGACGATGGTTCCTTAAACTATGCCGGATTTGATCCCCCCTGATGGTGTCTAGACCCTGGTGGGGCTGAGACACCATCACCTGGATGCCTTGGCCCAGGAGGCTCTAATCTCTTCCTCCGTAGACAGGTGAAGCTTAGTCCCAGAGGTGAAGGGCGTAGGATGAAGGAGGATTGCAATCAGTCTCAATGAAAACAACAACCAAGCGACAGGCATTAAATTAGAGATGTTTATATCCTCGTTTTGCGTTGGAGCGCAATTGTACTCCGGTTAATGTAAGAGGTCCTGATCAGTTAAGAGAGTACGAGGGGCGCTGTGATGAACGCGCGGGAATTTTGAACCCAACATAGAGCCATGGGAAATAGAAGGGGAACGCCGTCTTCACTATTGAACTTTTGCTTCAGGTACATATCATAGAGGGCACATACGTGATGTGCCCTTACATGAACCTAGCTAACCCCTATACTTGCTAACCACGTCTTCCTACTCTTACAGGTATGTGATGAGTCATTCCTTGTTTTGTACCATATATATCGAAGGAGAGACGGGATCGGAATAATGTACGTTGAGTGATCATTTATTCAGTGTTGCGTCACTACTTTATCCTTTCTATTAGGTGTTAAATAAATTGTATATGGTGTTAAATAAAGGAAAGATTAGAGGAAGAGGCAGGCAGTTTTTTACCTTGGTTGGGTGTTCAAACCTCCCACCCAGCTCCTTATCGCTCCCATCAGAGACACAATTGCACTGTTCACTGTTCCTCCCGCTTTTTACCCCCCTCACCCTTCCTTCATCTGTCTGTCTCTCTTTCTCTAGCATCTCTCCACCCCTTTCTGGTCTCTCTCCCTCTTTATCTACTCCTTTCTCCACCTCTCTTTCTATCCCTCTGTGAAAAGGTAGCCCTCCTTTTCACGAACATGAGCACCTGGGATTTAATCATTGCCTGATTGGGATGCAGTAACATGACTGGTTGTAAAGGGGGGGGGGACGTTATTTTGCTATGTTTAATTATTGTGCTATGTTGCATTTTTGCAACAGTGAACTTTATGATCAAGATGCAAACTGTTAAGGTATGCAATGAAGTGTCTGGTTGATTATGATTTCGTTATAAAATATAAATGTATTGTGGTACTTGGGTCGGTGAACCCCCATGGCAGTTGGTATCTACCATTTTGTGTAATTGGTTGGCTTTATTTAAGCCCGGTATTCCCTGCTTTCAGGGGGGGTGGAGGATAGCGAGACCGCTTGCTGTGAGGCTGGTTAATGTTCAGGTTAATGGAACTTTGCTTGTTTGTTTTGTTGATCAAGTATTTTGTTTGGCTTTGCCATTTCACTTTTCAAGCGTGGAAAATAAATCAGTTTTTCAACTAATTTATGCTGCTGGCTGAATTTTTGCGGCCTACTCAAAGACCTTCATTGCGTCCTAAACCGCTACGTCCCGAAGTGGAAGTGAGTCGGGAGGCTCATTTTCACATGTGGGGGCAGTGGTGGGATCGTAGCGCCCCCTGGAGCAGTGAAGAGGAAGCCGACGAGACGGGCTCTGATTAGACGAGCGATGCCAGTCAGACGGCGCGCACTGGATGACCTAGTCCAGCCGGGTGAGCAGGAAGTTGGGGCCCACAACCTACGAGCTGGAAATGACTGACAAGAGGAAACGGCGGCAGGCGTTCCATGTAAACCTGCTGAAAGAGTGGCACGAGAGGGAGCGGCCGCCCATTCAGCAGCTGCTGGTGCAAGCCGTGAGGGAGGAGGAAGACACCCCGGAGCAGTTCTTCCCAACTGACCGTCCAGCTGGGGAGCTGGATTTTGCCCACCTCACCTCACAACAGCAGCGGGAGTTACGGGCCGTCATCCCTGATGGTCTGTTCAGTGAACAGCCCGGGAAAACTTCCCTGGCAGAACATCCCATCCGCCTGAAGGACTTCACTCCAGTCCGGCAGCGGATGTACCGGGTCCCGGAGCGTCTGCTACCTGCTCTCCAGGAGGAGCTGCAGGTGATGCAGAGTCTGGGTGTGATTGAGCGGTCCAGTAGTGCCTGGAGTAGCCCTGTGGTCATGGTGCCAAAGAAGGACGGCAGCATGCGTTTTTGCATCGACTTCCGCCGGGTCAATGCTCAGTCGCACTTTGACGCCTACCCCATGCCCAGACTGGAGGACCTCATTGAGAGTGTGGGGAAGGCGCATTTTATCTCCACTCTGGATCTTAGCAAAGGCTACTGGCAGGTGCCTCTGGCTAAGGAGGCCAAACCCTACTCAGCCTTCAGAACACCCCATGGACTGTTCCAGTTTACGGTGATGCCCTTTGGCCTGCATGGGGCGCCAGCTACATTCCAGCGGCTAATGGACCGTGTGCTGGAGGGGACTGGTGCCTTCGCGGGGGCATACCTGGACGACATTGTTGTCTACAGCACCACCTGGGCAGAGCACTTGCAGCATCTTGCTGAGGTGTTCCAGCGCATCCATCAGGCGGGGCTGACTGTCCAGCCCAAGAAGTGTGCCTTCGCTCAGCAGGAGGTGTGCTACCTGGGGCATGTGGTCAAGTGTGGGGTGATCCAGCCTCAGAGGGACAAGATTGAGGCCGTCCGCAACTGTCCACAGCCCCAGACAAAAAAGGATATCCGGTCCTTCTTGGGGTTAGCTGGGTGGTACCGGCGCTTTGTGCCGGACTTTGCCACCAGAGCAGCGCCACTCACGGACCTGACTAGGAAGTCAGGGTCGGTGAATATTCCGTGGGAGGAGCGACATCAGAAAGCCTTCATGGACATTGAGGAAGCGCTCTGCAGCGGTCCAGTGCTCCAGTGCCCGGACTTTGAAAAGCCATGGACTGTACAGACTGATGCCTCTGGAGTTGGGCTGGGGGCAGTCCTACTTCAGGGGGAGGGAGAACAGCAGCGGCCGGTGGCCTACATCAGCCGTAAGCTGTTTCCCCGAGAGACACGGTACTCAGCCATTGAGCTGGAGTGCCTTGCTGTGAAGTGGGCGTTGGACACTTTTCGTTACTACCTTTTGGGTCGGGACTTTGTGCTAGAAACAGACCATAGAGCCTTGAAATGGCTTGGTACAATGAAGGACACTAATGCGCGTATAACTCGTTGGTTTTTGGCTTTGCAACCTTTTAAGTTTCATGTACAGTATAGGGCGGGTAAGCAAAACATGGTGGCCGATTTCTTGTCTCGCCACCCCAGTGTCGAGCCTCGTGAGGTGGAGGGAAATGTGAAAAGGTAGCCCTCCTTTTCACGAACATGAGCACCTGGGATTTAATCATTGCCTGATTGGGATGCAGTAACATGACTGGTTGTAAAGGGGGGGGGACGTTATTTTTCTATGTTTAATTATTGTGCTATGTTGCATTTTTGCAACAGTGAACTTTATGATCAAGATGCAAACTGTTAAGGTATGCAATGAAGTGTCTGGTTGATTATGATTTCGTTATAAAATATAAATGTATTGTGGTACTTGGGTCGGTGAACCCCCATGGCAGTTGGTATCTACCATTTTGTGTAATTGGTTGGCTTTATTTAAGCCCGGTATTCCCTGCTTTCAGGGGGGGTGGAGGATAGAGAGACCGCTTGCTGTGAGGCTGGTTAATGTTCAGGTTAATGGAACTTTGCTTGCTTGTTTGTTTTGTTTATCAAGTATTTTGTTTGGCTTTGCCATTTCACTTTTCAAGCGTGGAAAATAAATCACAGTTTTTCAACTAATTTATGCTGCTGGCTGAATTTTTGCGGCCTACTCAAAGACCTTCATTGCGTCCTAAACCGCTACGTCCCGAAGTGGAAGTGAGTCGGGAGGCTCATTTTCACACCCTCCTACCTGTGTGTCGTGTAGTTTTTCTCTCTGCTAGTCTCTCTCTCCGCTATCTTAATCCTTCCCCCGGCGTGGCTCCAGGAGGCTAGCATGCAGTCCTTCCTCCCATGCCTCTCATGCCTGGCTAGGGTTTCCTCACCACCTCCACCACCTGAAACCCTACTTATCTACAAACTGGTTTCTTCACCCACGCACACTCTCACCTGGATTGGTTGGGTGTGGTGTGTTTTTTGTTTTTTTACTAGCTTCAATGTGAGAACACTTGTTAATCAATGCTGGATTTACTTCCTTAGTTCAATAAAATAAAAATCTATAATAATATTTTACTTCCTTTCACATTTAGCAGACACATTTATCCAAAGCGACTTGCAACCATTCACACACCTCGACACTCGGCTTGAAAGGAGCAGGGGATCGAACTAGCAACCCTCCGGTTACAAGTCAACAACGTCATTGACATTGGTCCTGTTAGTATCATCTGACCCGCTTGTCATTGTTTTTTATCTAGGGCGGAAGAAGTCCCCATTCAGGCAATAACACAAAGCCCTTCTAAGTTTTGCTGGGAAGGGCCATGACTCTCGTCACTTGGTCGCATTGAGAGAGACAGAGAAACCGCCCAGTTGCTCTGACATGCGGGACTGTTGTGGAGTTTCAATAGGTCTCCTCTCTGTGGATCTGCACACAGACCCACCGGACACCCACACAGACCCAGCACACAGGCCCAGGACACAAAGGGGAAACGGCGACACACTGTCAACAGCAGCATAGAAGGGCGTTGTATGAGGCAGGATAGTGTAGGGGGGAGCGAGGGTGTTGGATGTCCAGCTGAAAGGTTTTGGTTTTCCATTCTCAACAAACTGTATCTGAATTCACTCTAAGTTGTTTTTCGAGGAAAGCCTCTGCTAAATGACTACATAGTCAAATGGGTGGTGAATAGCAGGGCTGTTCTCGGCAGCAGAGCCGCTGTTTTGAATATTGGCTCTATCAGTGTATCACTCAACAGTGATCAAAGATAAACTAAATTAATGTTTAACTCAGTCATCATTGTTATATCATATTTTCTCATCCCTGTTGGAACCTTGATCAAAGGGCAACTATGGGATGACTTCGGCAACGAGGGCTAATAAAGTTCCAACTGAAAAAGTTATTAATCAAATTGTTCCAGTAAAACAAGATTATGATCATTTTCCAGTGGCTGGAGATAAGAGCTGTTAAACCAAAATCAACCCCATAGTGACCGCCGACCTATGGCAACACATTAGTGCCATAATTCACTAATGTGATAAAAGATGCATTCGGGCGTATTATATTATTCCACACGCGTAGATATTAACTGCGCGCGCGCAAATTACCTCAGCGCGCGTAAAACAGCCTCTCGCGCGCGCAAATTACCTCAGCGCGCGCAAAACCTCTCGCGAAAGATGTTTTTACACTCTCGCTCGAATTTAATTTTGGCACTATGGGGGAGGGAACCAAGGCAGGGCGGGCTTTCCTATGATTGGCGGTTTCTGTAGCGTGATATTTGATTGACAGCCCTCCTCAGCCCTCTCATTCAATTCTGAATTGTACAGTAAATGGCTGAAACGATAGTTACTTAATGTAACTCTAGATTCTATGAGTATAGGCGCAGCCTTTTAAGGCTATCGCTATTGGGTTATCCCTAGGCGTGAGCCGTAGCACTGAAAAATTTGTAATCCCCGACCACCAACAGCGTGGGCCTCAATTACGTCCGCGTGCGGCGTGCCTCAACGACGTCCGCATTTCGCAGATATAGTCGGGTGCCGGCGGACGTTCTGCTCCCAATAAACAGCTTTTCTTCAGCTATTTAAAGGACAATGAGGCCGACACTTAAAAGGCTGCGGCTATACTCATAGAATCTTGAGTTACAATACGTAACTATCGTTTCAGCCATTTACTGTACAATTCAGAATTGAATGAGAGGAGGGCTGTCAATCAAATATCGCGCTTCAGAAACGGCCAATCATAGGAAAGCCCGCCCTGCCTTGGTTCCCTCCTACATAGTGCCAAAATTAAATTCGAGCGAGAGCGTAAAAACATCTTTCGCGAGAGGTTTTGCGCGCGCTGAGGTAATTTGCGTGCGCGAGAGGCTGTTTTCGGCGCGCTGAGGTAATTTGCGCGCATGAGAGGCTGTTTTGCGCGTGCAGAGATCATTTGCGCGCTCGCAGTTAATATCTACGCGTGTGGAATAATATAATACGCCCGAATGCATCTTTTATCACATTAGTGAATTATGGCACTAATGTGTCGCCATACCGACCAATTGGTTCATGCCACTTGGTAGGCTTGGTTTGTGTTTGTGCACCTTCGTACTGACATGGCATCCACTTTGAAATGTTTTGCAATAGCCCTTTAACATCCAGGTTATTAAAAGACTTTAGATTAAATCAATTCAATCAACGAATCCTCCACTACTAGACATTCAAACGCACATGCAGGGTTATGTGGATGATCAGAATTAGAACGTCATAATAATAGACCTCTGAACAATAAGTACCGCCTCCGTGGCTCCTGGTTCCGTCGGTTAAAAGTCAATTGGAATCAACATGGTTTTTTTTAATGATCGTGCATAACAAACTCTGTAGGTGGCAAAGAAGTAAAAGCTGCTCACGTTTTGAACCTAAACACTCTTTCGATCTAGATTCCACTTGGGTTTTGGATTGACGGTTATAAATGCTACTTTAACGGCACCGACGATCCAAAACCCAAGTGGAATCTAGATGGAAAGAGTGTTCAGTCCTAACGTAGTTCAAAACGTGAGCAGCTTTTACTTCTTCGCCACCTACAGAGTTTGCTATGTACGATCATTCAGAAACCCCATGTTGTTTCCTGTAGACTTTTGACCGATGGAACCAGGAGCCTCGGAGGGGGACTTATTCTTCAGAGGTCTATAAACCCTTTTTTGCGTTTGTGTTTGTTGCGACTAGCCGTCTATATATTTACATGCGTCCATTCCCCTGCTCTGGGCGACGCAGTGATGGTTAACTTGTTTTCTCGCCAGGTAGGCTACTACAAGCCGTTGTTCTCTCCTCCACCCACCTTCCTCATTTCCCTTTTAACGACATCCACGGCGCCACCATAATGGCCATGCAAAAACGTTCTCCACGTCCTAGCAGGCATGGATGCAGTATGGCAAGCCGAATTGTCATTTATTAACTAAGTTTGACTATCCGGAATTTACATTGTAGATATCAACAACTTCATTCAAGATATCTGTAATGTAGTTGTGACTAGTCGAAACGACAGTTAGAGATATCTGTAATTCAGTTTTGACTAGGCGAAACTGAATTACAGATATCTGCAATGACTTCACTATGGCAAGCCGAATTGTCATTTATTAACTAAGTTTGACTATCCGGAATTTACATTGTAGATATCAACTATGGCAAGCCGAATTGTCATTTATTAACTAAGTTTGACTATCCGGAAATTACATTGCAGATATCTGCAATTCAGTTTCGCCTAGTCAAAACTAACATTTCGGATATCCGCAACTACATTCCTCCTATCCGCAATTGTCATTTCAGATATCCACAAAGACATTCCTCCTAGGCGAAATTGCGTCATTTTCGTATGGCAAGCCGAATTGTCATTTATTAACTAAGTTTGACTATCTGGAATTTACATTGCAGATATCTGCAATTCAGTTTCGCCTAGTCAAAACTAACATTTCGGATATCCGCAACTACATTCCTCCTATCCGCAATTGTCATTTCAGATATCCACAAAGACATTCCTCCTAGGCGAAATTGCGTCATTTTCGCCATTCATGTCTATGGGGTTTCTCATTGCGGATATCTACAATTCAGTTGCGGATATCCACTTTGTGAATTACGGATATCTGCAACTGAATTGTAGATATCTGTAATTCCAGTTTGAGATATCTACAATTTGATTCTGACTAGTCATAATTCCAGTTCAAGATATCTTTAATTCACCTCAATTCAAGATATCTACATGTCCCTTTTCAGATATCTTAAATTAAGTTTTGACTAGGCGAAATGAAGTTGTAGATATCTCTAACTGGAGTTACGACTAGTCAAAATGACGTTGTAGATATCTCTAACTGGAGTTACGACTAGTCAAAATGACGTTGTAGATATCTATTATCAAGTTATAGATATCTTGAAAGGAATTTTGATTAGAGATATCTACAATTGTAGATGTCTTTAACTTTCATTCTGCCTAGGCGAAACTGAATTATAGATATCTTGAATTCGAGTTTTGACTAGGCGAAATTACGTTTCAGATATCTGTAATGACGTTTCAGATATCTGTAATGACAAATTATAGGACCGTTTACTTTAAGCGGGAGCGGAACAGCTCCTTGTTCAATCATCATTCACACAATTCACTGATTACATCGCTCCATATTTTCTCGTGATCTTTTCGATCACAGCCAACGCCATGACTGCTCCTTTCTTATTCCATTCGGAAATGAACCCACTTCTTCTTTGATTATGGCGGCAAGGGGAAATTACGTATTTCTGGATATCTAAAACGTAATGCCCAACACTCAAATGACGTTTGAGATATCTTTAACTTTCATTCTGCCTAGGCGAAACTGAATTACAGATATCTGCAATTGTCATTTAAGATGTGTGACGAGTTGAATGTCGTTTTCCATGAAGTCATTGCAGATATCTGTAATTCAGTTTCGCCTAGTCAAAACTGAATTACAGATATCTCTAACAGTCGTTTCGACTAGTCAAAACTACATTACAGATATCTCTAACTGTCGTTTCGACTAGTCACAACTCCATTACAGATATCTTGAATGAAGTTGTTGATATCTACAATGTAAATTCCGGATAGTCAAACTTAGTTAATAAATGACAATTCGGCTTGCCATATATCAACAACTTCATTCAAGATATCTGTAATGTAGTTGTGACTAGTCGAAACGACAGTTAGAGATATCTGTAATGTAGTTTTGACTAGTCGAAACGACTGTTAGAGATATCTGTAATTCAGTTTTGACTAGGCGAAACTGAATTACAGATATCTGCAATGACTTCACGGAAAACGACATTCAACTTGTCACACATCTTAAATGACAATTGCAGATATCTGTAATTCAGTTTCGCCTAGGCAGAATGAAAGTTAAAGATATCTCAAACGTCATTTGAGTGTTGGGCATTACGTTTTAGATATCCAGAAATACGTAATTTCCCCTTGCCGCCATAATCAAAGAAGAAGTGGGTTCATTTCCGAATGGAATAAGAAAGGAGCAGTCATGGCGTTGGCTGTGATCGAAAAGATCACGAGAAAATATGGAGCGATGTAATCAGTGAATTGTGTGAATGATGATTGAACAAGGAGCTGCTCCGCTCCCGCTTAAAGTAAACGGTCCTATAATTTGTCATTACAGATATCTGAAACGTCATTACAGATATCTGAAACGTCATTTCGCCTAGTCAAAACTCGAATTCAAGATATCTATAATTCAGTTTCGCCTAGGCAGAATGAAAGTTAAAGATATCTACAATTGTAGATATCTCTAATCAAAATTCCTTTCAAGATATCTATAACTTGATAATAGATATCTACAACGTCATTTTGACTAGTCGTAACTCCAGTTAGAGATATCTACAACGTCATTTTGACTAGTCGTAACTCCAGTTAGAGATATCTACAACTTCATTTCGCCTAGTCAAAACTTAATTTAAGATATCTGAAAAGGGACATGTAGATATCTTGAATTGAGGTGAATTAAAGATATCTTGAACTGGAATTATGACTAGTCAGAATCAAATTGTAGATATCTCAAACTGGAATTACAGATATCTACAATTCAGTTGCAGATATCCGTAATTCACAAAGTGGATATCCGCAACTGAATTGTAGATATCCGCAATGAGAAACCCCATAGACATGCATGGCGAAAATGACGCAATTTCGCCTAGGAGGAATGTCTTTGTGGATATCTGAAATGACAATTGCGGATAGGAGGAATGTAGTTGCGGATATCCGAAATGTTAGTTTTGACTAGGCGAAACTGAATTGCAGATATCTGCAATGTAATTTCCGGATAGTCAAACTTAGTTAATAAATGACAATTCGGCTTGCCATAATGCAGCAGCATGTGCATGGATCTGTGGACGATGATGCCTGACGTTGTCATTGATATCGATTCTCCATTTAAAAGATAGAAATGGAGCTCTTTCTTCTCTGTTTTCTTTTTTTATATGCCTTGTTGTGAGTACTGTCTGGGGATGAACGGAAGAAACTAGGAGATTTGTTTGCTTCTTTTCTTTCCTGCTTAAAGTTTGTTTTATTGGGCAGACACACACTTTATTCTCACTGAACAGAGCAATTGTCAGAACACATTGCAGGTTTGTTTGTTTACATAAGAAATGCTGTGAATGCACAAAGTTTTTTTATTCCTTCAGGGTAGTTTGCAGTGCCGGCGTTGTTGTGGATTTACCACAAGACTGCATCAATTGTTGGTTTGTGGGGGAGATCAGAACCAGCATCTGTCACGGAGTATAAAAACATAAATTTTTCATGATGACTTATGACAAATGCTGAAATGGGAGAAAAGGGTACTCCTTTAGGATAATGTCATCTCATGGTTCCAGAAGGTTTTCCATGCCAGGAAACATTGGAGTGCCTTACTAGAGAGACTATAGCTGCAGCAGGAAAATCTAATCTGTTCTGGTTGGTGAAAGCCCAGCAGCAGGGGAGAAGGGGGGGAGAGGGGGGTTGAGACGGGGAGAGGATGGAAGCAAGAGGGGGAGCAGGAAATGGAAGGAGGAGGGGAGGGCAGAGATGCAGAGGATGAGTGAGGGAGGAGGAGATTGAGAGGAGCAGAGGATGATAGGAGAAGGAGGATAAGAGGGGAAGAGGATGACAGGTGGAGGAGGATGAAGGAAAGGATGGTGTTTGAACGAGGGCAATGGTGGACCATCTTTGGGGTCAGTACTCGCTGACCCTGAGATGACCCTAGTTATTTAAAGGAGCAACGAGTAAAAATACAACTCGGGAATAAAATGCACTTTGAGAAGATAAAATCAAGGTGTGTGTGTGTTTGTGTGTGTTTGTGTCAGATCCAAGAGGGGTGTGGCTGGGAGGGGAGCAGCTTGTACTCCTCTTCTATTGACACATTCTTTAATCTCTCCAGCGAAACAAGGCCTGAGCACCCTGGAAACACACACACACACACACACACACACACACACACACACACACACACACACACACACACACACACACACCTATGAATCATCACGCAAAAACACACATACTAAATACATATAGCGTCTGGGATAGTAGCTTAGCTTAGCATGATTTCATCAAAGCGGAGGATCTTATCAGGTGATGCTAGCTGAGCCCGCCATGATCAAAGTCAATGCATTTCCCCAGGAAATGCTGGCGTAGCTCAGCATGATATAATCCAAGTGAAGGCATTTATGAGGAGAGGCTAGTTTAGCATAGTATGCTCCAAGCGCAGGCTTTTATCAGGGGCTGATAGCTTAGTTCAGCATGCTATGATCCAAATGGAGGCTATTATCAGGGGCAAACAGGCTGACTAGAAAATTAAGTGTGTTGCTTCGCCATAATACTGTTATACAACTTGACATGACAACTTGACATGAAACAGGTGCTAATGGGCTTTATCAGAGCCTTTGTAAAAGAGCTGACTCTTACATGTAATACAACAGAGAGAACAATAACTTGCCAATAACTATTTCTTTTATTTGTATAACAGCATCGTTCGTCAGCAGGTTGCAAAGGGCTTTACAAGACGTTAAGAAGAAATAACAAATCGAGAAAAATGGGGGGGGGGAAGAGAGAAGAGAGAAGAGAGAGAAGAGAGAGAAGAGAGAGAGAGAGAGAGAGAGAGAGAGAGAGAGAGAGAGAGAGAGAGAGTTCCCATACAAGACACACCTCACCATAATCCCTCAAAACAACATGGCGGTTTCCTTTGCATGGCTGGTGCCGTTGATGGTGAATGTGTTCATGAAGGGGTGAATGTAAGGCAATCATTGTAAAGTGCTTTTAGTAGCCGCCGATCGGAATAGCGTTGGAGTTAATATACCACTTACCATTCAACCAACCTTACACAACATGATTGCTGTTCGTTGTACGTTGTCGCAATGACATTTTTTCCCCATAAGGTCATTGTTGTGATTTATTGAATTTGGATGTGTGATTATGCAGGGAAACATCCTGAGGGGACTGAATCTGTACATGTCTTGTCACTACACATCTTATTGAAACAGAAGTTTGATGACCGTGGTGTGTGTGTGTGTGTGTGTGTGTGTGTGTGTGTGTGTGTGTGTGTGTGTGTGTGTGTGTGTGTGTGTGTGTGTGTGTGTGTGTGTGTGTGTGTGTGTGTGTGTGTGCTCGTACCTCTTAATGATTTCAGCCGATTAAAAATTGAGAGGGCAGATTTAAATGTTATTGTGTTATTCTGTCTTTCTCCATCGATCTCCATCTCTCTGCCCCTCCCTTGCTCTCTCTCTCTCTCTCTCTCTCTCTCTCTCTCTCTCTCTCTCTCTCTCTCCCTATAGAATGCATTCATTGTCCTCCCTCTACTTCCGAATCCTCTTTCTCTATGTGCTGCTGTTGTTGTTGTTGTTACATTTCTCGGTGTTCCACCTACCAGAATCTTCCTACCAGATTCTTCCTTGATGATGAAGAGAGGTTTTACTTTTCCATTTTGCACAGTGTTGAATCATTTGCCCAATAGTAATAATTGGAAATGTATCATTGGGACGAATAAATTGAGCCAAAACTGCATTTGATACATAAAAAAATCATAAATAACCAATTCACACACAACATTGTGTGTGCATTTGTTTTTTGAGTCACGTGCAAACACACACACTGCATGCCTGTACAACTGCTAAACGGAGCTAAGACATCTTGCCTGGACCTGCTCTCACATCCACACCATCACAAGCACAAGCATTGTGTACACACACACTCTTAACACAAGCACACACAGATACCCCAACACACACACACACACACACACACACACACACACACACACACACACACACACACACACACACACACACACACACACGTGCAGGGCCCCCTGGATGTACAGGGACAGCTGGGCCTGGGAGAACACACACACTGTTGCTGTTTTTGGGCATGCAGGGGCTGTGTGTGTGTGTGCGGTGAGATGAGGTGGGGTGAGGAGAGTCATTATGGTATTGGCGTGCTCTTTTAACTCTAACTTTTTTTAACTTTATTTGTTAAAGTAATTTGGTATGGTAACTATGAAGCAAAAGGGAGGGAATTGTATCTAACAGCGTAGAGAGAAATACCGAGAGCTACTTCGAGCCCCGGGGCTCAGGCCCGAGGCTCTCTGCCGGTCCGCCTATGATTCTCTGGCCTCCTCTGGCTCCGGGCGCTGCAAATGGACCAAGTGGGCGTGGTGGATGGGAAGTGGGCGTGGCCTATGTGACGTCTTAGCTGCGGCTTCCGCGTCTGTCTTAAAGATGCTGCCTTCTGTGGCTGGGGTAGATATTACAGCTTGTATGTTTGATCCTGTTTCCTTGTGGCTATGTGGGGGCAGCTTATGTGCTTAAAATACGTAACAGTATGTGTCAGACAGATAACTGAGTTAGTGATGAATGGGGTCCGGTGCTAACCTGCGCAATGTGAGTGTTGAGCCCATAAGCTTCTGTATACCTCCATCCTTCTGCTGTCAATGGGCCTCTTTGCGCTCGGCAACATCACTGAACCCGGGGCCAGCAAGTGTTTGGTTACTTCTGGAACTTTAACGTGCTATTAAGCTCATCGTCTTATCCACAGAGCAAAGATTTCTTTAATCAGGTTTGGAATACTTGAGGGTTCTGGAGCCTCATATGCCCAAGTTGTAATGGTTCTAGATCCTAATTGGGCCAATCTCGTGCACTTCTAGTTCCCCAATGGAGCAGCCTGTGGTGGTTCTGCTTTGACTTTTCACTGTCACATGTATAAAACAAGGTACAAGCTACAAAACGGGATGCTAGCCAAGTGCTAATGCATCCTTTCCCGCAGGGCCTGCCATGAATTTAGCAGAGTTGCTTCAAGGTGCGGCTCCTCATCTTTCACCGTTTGCTAATCGGATGAGGCTTCAGTCGGAAATGGTAAAGACCAACGCACACTGGAAATGCTCAACACTGAATGAGGGATTTATCAATGCTTCATTTGAGCTAGTTAACATTTCTTAATGTAAACAAGGAAGGTTTGTGTTCGAGGCACTGAAAGAAGACATACTAATTTGCAAGTCAAATAAGAAGTTTGATGACCACATGGTTGTACGTGTGTGTTTGATTATGTGTGTGAGCGTGTGTGTGGTGTGCATCCACCACCTAATGATTTCAGTCCATTCGTATTTCTCAATCTATCCATTCTCCATCTCTCTGTCTCTCACTCTCCCTGGCTCTCTCTCTCTGTCTCTGTCTCATTACAGAAGTTCTTCATTCTCCTCCCTCTTCTTCCTTCAGTGTTGGTGTGTATCCATAGTGTCCTCTTTCTCTCTATCTGCTGCTGTTGTTGTTGTTGGATACGTAAGCTAATCACTTCATCTGGTGCTGGTCTCAGATCTGCGTCGTCCACACTGGAACACTACCTGCCGCTTCAGCCCCGACAAGGAAGTAGCAGTAGCCTTGATTGTTCGTTTTTTTTTTTGCTGTCCTAGTATTTTGAGCAACTTATGAACCTGGGTTTAAGCATTGTGTCATGGTACCATTAAATGTCTACCTTCACGTCATATTTTACATTCCTCACCATCCTTGGAAGGAGAGATCCATTTCTCAGTGTTCCTCCTACCAGATTCTTCCTTGATGATTAGGAGGGTTTTTCCTTGTACTTTTAGAGGGCTTAGGGTCAGATTATGTAGGGCCTGTGAAGCCCTTTGAGACTGGAACTTGGAATAAAGGCCATACAAATAAAGCAGACTTGATTGACGAGTAGGAGATGAAGGCGGAAGCAGAAGTCCTAGTATGAGAATTTAAGTCATGACTGAAGGATACGAGTAGCAGGAGAAACTACATGTACTAGTATGCCAAGTGCAAGTAAGAAGGCTTTAATATTTAAAGTAGAGGATGTAAGAAGAAAGGGATATATTTACAGTTGATTTGTGACCCACCACTTCCTTATGCTCTATTGTTTCCCAAAAGAAACAGTATCTGTGATCATATCAATGAGTGCCTTTCTCCCCTTGATCGTTCCTTCCCTCATATCACATAGCTAGGAGCTTCATGAGAGCCGGGGTCAGCTCCGCCCCTTGGCACAACTTGAAAAGAATATCAAAGTATTAGTGGGGCGGGGACTGTGCTGAGGCGTGCGCGCGCGCGCGCGTGTGTGTGTGTGTGTGTGTGTGTGTGTGTGTGTGTGTGTGTGTGTGTGTGTGTGTGTGTGTGTGTGTGTGTGTGTGTGTGTGTGTGTGTGTGTGTGTGTGTGTGTGTGTGTGTGTGTGTGTGTGTGTGTGTGTTCTTTTTCACCGTCAAATGTATAAAACAATTTACAACTGGATGCTAGCCAAGTGCTAATGGACCATTTGCCGCAGGTCCTAGCATGACGATAGCAGAGTAGCTAGAACGTGCGGCTTCTCATCTTCCCCGTATGCTAATCCGATTAACCTTCAGTAGGAAGTGGGCAAAAACCAACACACACTGTTTCTAATTTTGATGAAATGCTCAACACTGAATAATGGCATGAGAATTGCTCACTTTGAGCTACTTAACATTTCCTAACGTACACACGGAAGGTTGGTGCTTTTTGTCTGAGGCGATTAAAGTCATACTCATTTGCAAGTCAAAACAACTCACCTACTTTGTAAATTCTCACAACCTCTTAGACCTAGTGTTCACCTCCTGGGCCTCTTCCTCCATAAACTTACGTTATGGACAAGGCATTGTGGTTAAGGTGTTTAGGCCAAGTGATTGATCCAACAACTGAAGTTGACCTTGTCTCATCCGTCATAAGGTTGCTTGTCCCATCCAAACTAAGGCTTGGGTCCTTTCCAGTTGAACAGCTACAGCATACCTTTAACAATGCTAGGATTACCTGACAAGGTTTGATTCCCTTTTCAGCTCAACTTATTGAGCAAGGCATATACACTGCCGGGGGTCAACAACACATTTTCCAGCGTAGAGTGTGAACGGAAGATTAACGATCTCGCGGTCTTGTCTTCACACAGAGGCACATTTGACAACACGCAGAATTACTCATTGAGGACATTTGAATTATCAGCGGCTGAAACCATGGCAAGTCAGAAGGGAGGCAGCATAAATAGACCCTAGGCCAAAATAAACACGCTCTGCCTCGCAGAGCGCCTCAGCTCTGTCCGCGGTGTCAGCGCTCATTGGTTAACAGGGGGGGCAGGATATAGGCCGTGCATGCTTTACCATAGCCATCTCGGCTTGAGCATTGCTGTGTAACCGCAGACGGGGGGTTTGACTCCCTGTCTATCTCAACTTGCAGAGCAAGGCTTTGACACACAATATATGCGTACAGTAAATGAATTCAATTGAATCATTGAGCTGTATCTTGTATTTGCGTGGAACGCCCTGAAACCACACCGTTTACGTTCAACGCAAAACAACTCGTGTGAAGTTCACTTCTTCTTCAAACCTGCATGTTGTCTTTACTAACTTCCCTCCTCCGACCGACCCACCTGCTTTCACACCCAGCAGATTATAACGGGTAAGGTGGCTTCTATTTTTCTATTTGCCAATTTGATCCTGTTTACCGTCAAGTAAATGTCGGGTCACAAAGATATGTGGAGGGCAACTCGTCAGCCCAGCCTCTGTCTGTCTTCCTTCTCTGTTGTTCTCTTTCTCTACTTTCTGTGTCTCTCTCTATCTCTTTCTGTCCGTCTGTTTTTCTTTTTCCCTCTGTCTCCAGCTAAAAGATATCTGCGTGCGAGTGTAGGTCCTCTCTCACTTTCACAACCGCTCGCATCTCTCTCTCCCTGTCTGCCCGACTTTCTGCTCTTTCCCCCTTGCTGTCTTCACTTCTAATCTGAAATCGTCTTTCAATCTCTGTCTTACTTGCTTTCTCTCTTTCTCTATCTCTCTCTCTTTCTCTCTCTCTCCCAGGAGCCCTGGTTGTGGCTAATGACTGCCTGCTCGTTCCCCTCTCCCCATGTGTCATCTCTCCATCTGTCTCGCCTTCCCCTTGCCGGGGTACACCCATTAACCTGTGATTAGTGCGGGCTAGCTGGTGCTAAACGCGTTCCGTTTGGTGTTTCGCAGATTTTAGCGCTGGCTTGCGCTCCATCCTTCTGTTGGTCATTAGCCACCTGAACATCATCCAACAGCTGGCCAGTAAACGTAACATAATCTGAACTTTGTTCTTTTGCATCGTCACCCTAAAGAAGTACCGGATGTGTCGTGTGATTTGCCAGTGAGCAGGATGTTTTTCACTGTGATAGGTATGCTGGGTGTGTTCCTGACGGTATCTCCTCCACCTTTGCATCAGTGGTTTTCACTTTTTTAATCGGTTCCATTACGATCCTTAATAGGATCTGTCCATGGCTTCATTAAAACCCCATCGCCAGCCCATCATTCCTGAGACATCTAATGTGGTATCTTCCTGACCTATACCAAGTCTAATTGGATGAGTCCATTATGCTGGCTTTTAATGGGATTATTTCCTTGACAAAGGGATCACAACGATTTCCCGATTTCCCGTCTCACCTGTGTACTTAGACAGCGAGAGGTTTTGTAAGAGAGACCATAGCTGTCTGCGAGCCATCTCCTCCGGGCATGTCTGTTCATTGTTGAGTTCGACACTGTGGGTGCATTCCAATATTAACTCCTACGTACTCCGTTCTATTGCTGGTTCACAATACCCTTGAAGAGAAAAGTATTCAGTAGCAGTTCATTGTGAAGGCGGACAGTGAGCACTGTCGAGAGGAGACAGCTGAGCGTCTTCTGCGTCATTAAAGGCCATGTCAACTGTTGATGATGTAGGGCCCACAACTTCAGAATCCTGGGCGTGTGTAAAGACATCATCGCAAAATCCCTAGAGCACTTCTTCTGTTGGACACACCAAGACAGTTGATCAGAGCTGCTTCGCCGACCACTTCAGACTGCTTTCTTTACCATACGTTGTTATTGGACAGCGGGTGCAATGCTATTGTGCGGAACCTCTGGAGGCTTAGGAAGCCAGGGCTAGCGTCTACAGCGACTATTGTAACACTTTGAGAGTTGTTAGGGTGCGATGGTTTCCCTTTCCCTCTGGGATTGCATCAGTAAGGAGGTCACAGATGCTCTGAAATTTATTTGACCCTGTCCCGAGGCTTTTTTTGTTGTTGTTTTTGTTTGTTTGTGACTTTCTAAGACCCACAAACGAAACAACAACACCCAAAATATAGACTACTTTCCTTATATCACACTTGCTTTTAACCCCCCCACACACACACACACACACACACACACACACACACACACACACACACACACACACACACACACACACACGTCATGCCTTCGCAAGGCAACTTCAATGGTTGCGGCACAAATGAAAGCGGCATTTCTTGCCATTGCGTGTTACCGACTGTCCTCGAAAAATACATGGCGAAAGATACAATAAGCGCTTAACACATTCACTCTTTTTTCATTGGTTTAGAAGATAATGGTGCACCTGGGGACAGCAATGCCCTCGAGGAGGTCCTTACTCGGTTACAAAGTGGGGGCCGCCCGGTCCCCTGTGATTACAGCTGGTCTTAACCCAAACTAATAGCTTGGCTCCACAACCGCTACACTAACCGCTATGGAGCTAGCGCCAGTGAAATTAGCGGAAAGGCTCCCGATGCTATCTGGATCACAGAGAGAGCAGAACCGCTAAGTGGATCATTAGGCACTGCCAAGCCGGTAAAGTCGTGGCTTGGCCCACCCTGCAATTTCACTGTCTTGCCTCTGTAAAACCGAGGGGGGGTATATTCTGCTTTTGTCAAGGAGACGGCTTTCTTGGTTCAATGGAGAAGGCGGGGCTACGCATGGAGAGTTGACCTATTTAGAATAATTTGCATAATCTGAGTGTAGGCTACAAGTGCGATTAACTATTTTGCAAGTGCAAAAACGCCGTCATATTCTTTATTTTGCTGACCACTTGTTTTTTATCTTGATGAAAGCCTCATAAGGAACATTCTACTGCTGCTTTCTCGTAGATTGCACACCATCTTTCCCCGTCTTCGTTAAATGCAAATGCATCACCTTCTCTCCCATGATGGTCAGCAGTACGCGGATTTCACCGTCTCTCCAGTGAGAACTACTCATGTTGATATCGCTGCTTGTCTCTGTTGTAGAGACAACACAGCAACTCCTCTACCAAAGTCCCGCCCCTGGTACCGCAATGCCGTCACATCACATTTACATGAAAATGAATCCCGATTCGAGAGGGGAAATTGGGGTGCAAAATCAAGCCGGTATATTATCTTGGTCAGTGTAAACGCGCGGACCATGCCGTGAAAAAGGCTGGTATAAAACAGGCATATTTGGCAGTGTAAGAACGACTTCAGACCTTCAGACTTGCTAATGGATGGATTTTCTAGACTTCATCTAGAAACAGATCTACAAAGCATCTTGTAAAGTTGTACTCACACATTGTATTTGTAAGCATCCCGTCAAGTTCCCACTGCTGCTAGCAAGTTGTGCTCATGGTTGAGCAGATCTGTGACTTAAGTAATAGCTCAACACCCTAATAGCAAACCACACATACTCATCAGCCTACCCTTATTGCTCTCAGCATGCAGAAGCGATTTGGCTAATCCAACATTTAACACATTAGCATCTCAACACAAAGGCGATTGATGGGTTTCATCGCGTGAACTATTGCACGGAAGCTTTTCATTTGTGGTAAACGTTAATATAAAAGCAGGTGTGTTCAAATTAAGAACACAGGGGAATTAAATTATAAGTTCCACCCGCGACCTAATGACCTACACTCGTGGTAGGCTTTAGGACTGGGGCATAGTGACTGTAGTCGAACCGCACACAAGGGATTTCTTGATGGGAAGTGAATAGGACAACAGTAGACTAATGAGTTGTTGTTGTTGTTAGCTCTGGAGTCTCAAGGACATAGCAATAAAAATACGGTGCGAGCAGTGGAGTACCAGGCAAAGAACCATCCTGCCTTGTAAATAACCTCAAATATTTACACAGATGTGCTAGAAAGACCTCTACATGAATCGTCTTGAATCCCACCCAAGTCCCACCAAAATAAAATAATGTGTGTAATTATCTCATGGTCAAAGAAAGAAAGAAACATAGTAAATAAGAACACAGAGCCAGACTGCGCTTATGCCTTGAACTGTGGGCGCATCACAACAGCATTAGAGGATGGACCCTGCAATAAAACGATCAGTGCAGAGGAGCCGGGAACAAAGTGTTCTTATTGAGGATTGTCTGAGTCGGCCTCTGGGAATGGGATATGGGAAACGTTGGGCAAACGCAAGACTAAACAATTCACTGTTAATGCACCTACATTTTACTAGAATCACCACAAACCACTCTCCACCACTAATATGGAGATGGTGGGGTGAATGGATGAAGAGATGGATCTATTAACGGATAGATCGACAGGTAGATGAATGAATGAATCTTAAAGGAGAATTATCCTTTTCATACAAGGCAGTGAGACACTCCAAAACGAGGTGCAGTAGGAACATAGAGAGAGAGAGAGAGAGAGAGAGAGAGAGAGAGAGAGAGAGAGAGAGAGAGAGAGAGAGAGAGAGATTTAAGTGCTGAGTGAGGTGGGGAGTGTTCTCCTTCTGTCGGAGCGGGGTGCTGAATTATAGATGAGGTCAGAGAGGTGGAGGTGGCTTTCCAACCCCATCACCCCCACCACGCCCAAACTCTCTTCCTAAACTCCCTAGCAAAGACCCCCCTGTTTGTTTTCTGATCTCAGGACATGAAACCACGTACAGTGCACACACACACACACACACACACACACACACACACACACACACACACACACACACACACACACACACACACACACAGTCCAGTTTGCTGGTCCCAAACACCTGCTTCCTAGTTATCATCAGCTCTTCCTTTGGGGACACACTGCACATCAGCATGGTCTGTAGGTGCAACTCAAAGGATGTATGAGCACCGATAGTGGCACTTACGGTAAACTACTGGGAGGGACGGGCAAATACGTTTTGGGAGTAAGAGATGTATGTCAAGAGTCTTTGCTTATCGACACAGAAACTCTCGCACCTTTGTTTGCTGTCCGACAGAGTTAAGTTCCACATTGTGAAATGAAAAAAGAAGTGGTGAAAGACTAACGGCTCCAAAACAATTGGTTGGTCTAATAAGGAAGTTTCTCTGTGTATAAACAAGGAAATCAGTCTTAAGCCAGGAAAACCAGCAAACACTGCGTGCTAGGTGAGCTGCACTTCGGTAAAACAAATTTACATGGGTAGTGATTTGTAAATATTTGATAAGTCATTAAATAAAAATAAAATCTAATAGCTTATGCGACTACCGTCTTGTCTTGAAAAGTACTTTTCTCCTTGTTTTCATAGCCACCGTTCTGCACTGGGGTAATATAGCATTTGCTACACCGCTGTTATCTAGATGCTTCTGTACAAACATTGGAAAAATACAAAGAATTGGGGTTCAAACATGTACTCGTAAACGAATAATGGTCTAATTGTCCTGATTCGTGTGGCTTATTCGAGTTTATTTGGTTTTTGGATCGCTACTCAGCTGTGAAGATTTGTGTTTGCGTGGTGAGTGGGATTAGCCATTACAAGCTGTTTTAATAGCAGACCTGCCCTGTGACTTAGTACCATCACAAGTTGAAGTGTCCACCTAGATGTATGGTGGCTAAATAAGACTACCGGTTGCTACGGTCCACTGGTAAACTGATCTGTCCAGCATACATCTGTATTCCGGGGGGAGAAAGGATTCTCTTAAGGTGTATTGAGAGGCGAGGGGATCCCTTCACATCGACCCAATAGCACACAGTTATTTTTCGGCCAGTAGCACATAGGATGCGGCCCTGTTAAGGCCAGTAGCCAATGGGATGCTCCCCTGCTGAGACACGTAGCCAATTGGATGCACTCCTGGTGAGGCCAGTAGCCAATATAATGCAGTTCTGCTGAGGCCAGTAGCCAATAGTATGCGCTCTTGCTGAGGCCAGCAGAAAATGGAACTGTATCATTTTCTGCAGCTACTCGGATGTTTTGTGTGTGCGTGCATGGGCGTGTGTGTGGCAGTGGTGCACACATCATCTATATGTAGGGGCTCATCTTTTAATGGCCACGAAGCAATTAAGCAAGTGGACTGACGTAGCAAATCTGATTCAACGGTGCCCCCCACTGACCCAAATTCCCGCCCCCCCACACACATACACACTCAATCTTTCTGTCACACACACACACTCACTCAATCTCTCTCTGTCACACACACACACACTCACTCTTTCGCACACGGCACGCACAACACAACACACTCGTCTTTCTCTTGCACAGACACGCACATTCACCTCCATCTTAGAGCGAGCCCGAGCAGGGCATGAACTGCCTAACAAAGAGGCCTACAGTGAGGGATAAAATGGCAGGTGGGAATCAGGGGACAGCTTCCTCACTGGTCATTGACAGACAGCAGAGCCATGGGAAACTGGAGAGAAGCAGACCCAAAAGGGCCCAGGTTGGGTATGTGTGTTGACTGTTTGGAATAGGGGACTGCTGACATGCATAGATAGATAGATAGATAGATAGATAGATAGATATATACTTTATTAATCCCGGGGGAAATTCAAGTATCCAGTAGCAGCCGAAAACATACATAAAAACAGTGCAGATGGATGTGCAAAAATACAGATATAAATTAATATAAATAAATAAATAAATAAATAAAATGTCCATTGTTGTTATCTATTGTCCTCCCTGCCTTTACTGGGAGCTGTTGTACAGTCTGATGGCCAGGGGGACGAAAGAGTTTTTTAGTCTATTAGTGGAGCTGGACTGGGACAGCAGTCGGCCACTGAAAACACTCCTCTGCCTGGTGAAGGTGTCGTGCAGAGGGTGGTGGGTGTTGTCCAGGGTCCTTCTCTCTGCCACTGTCACCAGAGAGTCCAGCTCTGTGCCCACTACTGAGCCAGCACTCCTCACCAGTCTGTCCATTCGACCAGCGTCTCTCCTCCTGCTGCTTCCTCCTCAGCAAACCGCAGCATAAAAGAGCACGCTGGCCACCACAGACTGGTAAAACATGCATGTGATGACATTGGAAAGGACACTGTTTGCTTCTTCTTTTTGTTCTGTTTGCATGATGGGATATGAGACACACTAGATTTGGGCACATTTTCTTATGTTCTTATTTTTACACATATGGTGTCCCACCTCTGCTTTGTCCCGTTTTACCAACCTGTCCAAAGGTCAGGATAGTCTTGTGGTGATGAGGCTTGTGTAACTCTCAGCCGAAAGGTTCCCAAGTAAGGTCGTCAAACCCTGCCTGCTCCTGAAGGACATTTTAAAATATCATGACTTGATGACTAGAAATAGCCGTTAGCTGCTTTGGATGAAAATGTGTGCTAAATGACTTAATCGTCAACTGTGCCGTGTTCCTCACACTACATGACATTGTGATGGTGAAGCCAATAGTGTCTGAGTGCTGATGTGAACATCTCTTTTGTACGCAACTTCTCTGCAACATTTTACGGCCAGACCCTTGCAACATACATGGAGGCAGCGGGTGGGTTGAGAAGCCAACATGTACACATGATGAACCTGTGCCTAGAGAGTGGCGTGTTAAGCACTGGATAAGCCATGAATAATGTATCACTCCATTTATGAGGAAGTGAAGCTAAGATTGCAACATTTGTTACCACAAAATACAATGGTGTGTGAGAAAATGTGTTCTCTGTTGGATATTGGTAAGGAGCAGATTTGACATTTGATAATTGTCTGTAACCCAATTTACTTTCATTTCGGCTCCCCATGCCACACCCTCCATGCTGCCATGACAACAGACAATGGCTAGACTATTTCAATACCCACCCCCAGACAGTCCTCTCTGGTGCTCAGCCAAAAAGACACACACACACAGAAACAAAAGTTGTTTGTGTGTGTGTGTGTGTGTATAACAGTGTCTGAAAGATGAAGTCCTAATTCCTGTTCCTGGCTTCCAAACTGACCGTATGTTGCAGTTGTCGGGTAGGATTCAGGCGATGCGTTCTAAACATGGCTGTGCATGTTACACCCCACCCAGATGCCTTATACTGGGCTCCCCAAAACAAAAGACACAGGGTGGGGATGTTTAAAGCCAGTTTACTGTAGAAGTTTGTCGTTAATGATCCATGGCCCTGGTGGTCCATGTTGCGATTCAGGAGATCTCTCTTTTTCACCGGCCAGAGGGTAGAAATCGACTGGCTAATAGATTTTTTTTGCACGTCCTTTCTCAAAGATACAATCATGCAACAAAGGCTAGCTAGACCGGTTATCCCAATGGTTTTTTGTCCCTCCTCTTTTTTCTATTCTTTCTTTCAGTTTTTTCATATAGACAACGTCTGCAGTCAGGGATCTGTACACTACCAAGTAGGAGATTAGAGGGATAGTGACAGTCAGCTAAGGACCAGAGAATGGCCTGCTTGTGACAGAGAATGGACTGATAGTGACCAGAGAATGGCCTGCTAGGGACAGGGTGTGACCAGCTAGTGACCAGAGAGAATACTCCAACCATGTGTTTTTCTTCGTATATGTGAGTAATGGGGCATGTTTTTTACTGTGTGTGTGTGTGTGTGTGTGTGTGTGTGTGTGTGTGTGTGTGTGTGTGTGTGTGTGTGTGTGTGTGTGTGTGTGTGTGTGTGTGTGTGTGTGTGTGTGTGTGTGTGTGTTTTGTGCTGGATGGATAGTGGTCAGGGTTCCCTGAGTAAGATGCCGCCTGACCCAGCCTGATCTTATAAGAACCTATCCTCCAATTAATAAAAGATTCACCTTGGATTTAAGCATGTAGTGTTTCCCAGTTTCCCGGCCAATGAAAAAGTCATTTTATTAACACAGAGTCTCTATTGGCAAAAAGACTATCTTGTTTGCCTGAGCATCCTGTTTGCAGTGCATCGTGGTCTTTAACAACCGCCTTTGACATTTCCTCTTGTGACAACTTAACTGCTCTTCCGGAAAGCAAACGAAGGTGCAAGAGTTTCTGTGTCAATAAGCCAAGCCTCTCCTACTCCCATCACTTATTTGACCTCCGAGTGCTCTGCAGCAAGTAATATGAAGAACATGTTCCACTATCGGTGTTTACACATCCTTTTGAGTTGCACATACCTGTGTGTGTGTGTGTGTGTGTGTGTGTGTGTGTGTGTGTGTGTGTGTGTGTGTGTGTGTGTGTGTGTGTGTGTGTGTGTGTGTGTGTGTGTGTGTGTGTGTCCACCTAGATGTGTGACGCTAGATGGGCAACGTTTGCTACAGTCCACTGGGTAGGCTGGTAGACTGATCTATCCAGCACACATCTAGGTGGACACGCCCACCTGTGGTGTGATAAGGGAGAGATTTCCAAAACGGCTTGCAACGGCTAATCACACCCCACCTGGTGGCATATCATGTGACTTTAAAATACCCAGACCTTTAGAGAATGCCTTAACCCAATGTGAGGCCATTGAGCTGCTCAATAAGAAATGTTGTGTTATTTTATCAAGCATGGGTGTGTTAATGATGAGAGGACGTATGAAAGGAGAATTGTGTGTGTGTGTGTGTCATTGTGTGCGTGTGTGTGTGCGTGTGTGTGTGTCTGTGTGGTGTACGGCCACGCTGCTGGTGGTGTGCGCATTGGAGGAAACAAGCAGGTTTCTGATTGCCGACCCCATATCATCATAGCCCGCTCTGACTCTTACACATGTCTCCCCTCTCTCTCTCTCCCCTCTACCCCCCCCCCCCCCCCCCGCCGTGCAGGATGAAAATGCGAAGGCACCGGGTGTTCCTGCTCTGCACTGTGGGCCTGTGCGTCATCTCCTTCCTGCACTACTACAAGGCGCTGCACTACGTGTCGCTGCTGCGGGAGCTGTCGGCGCCGTACCCCAACATCAAGTCCTTCATCATGGTCACCGGCTTCTTCTGGCGGGAGCAGGGCATGGCCGCCACCCCGCTCAGCCCCGCCCCGCCCGAGGAAGCCCCGCCTCTCAGGCCCCACCAACGCCCGCCCGATGCCAAAGTCCACCGAGGGGCGGGGGCAGCAGCAGCAGGAGGAGGTGGAGGAGGAGGGGGAGGGGGAGATGGGGGGGTTGGAGGAGGAGGAGGAGGAGGAGTTGAGGATGAGCTGGCCGGGGCAAAGGATGCCATGGGGGGCCGCGAGGGTATGGGGGTGGTGGGCCGGGCGGGGCTGGAGATGAGGCTCAGGGAGGAGCCGGCGCCGCCCCCTCGGCCCTGGAGGAGACCGGAGCAGGAGAACGTCGGAGTGGGAGACGCAACGTCGCAGGTGCGTGCCCCGGCGGAGAGCCTCCTTAGGCGGGTCAGCTGGTTAACCACGGCCCTACAGCACCTGCAAGGTGGGGGGGGGGGGGGGGGGGGGGGTGATTAGGGATTCAATCCAAGCTTTAATGTTCTTGGTATGAACCCCAGCACTCCGCCTGTAGACATCCTTGAGCAAAGATTCCCCCTGACTAGGGGTGTGAATCTTTGGCTTCAGACGATTCGATTCGATTAACGATTCAGTAGTTTTCGATTCAAGGACAATTATCTTTTTTTGGAACGATTCGATTCTGTAAACCACGATTCGATTCAGTAACTTTGAACCAAAATTCTATATCCGTGAAATAAACATGCAATAATGTGACACCCCTTGTCAATTTTACCATTATTCTTTGCGAAGCCAAAATGCTTCCACACTTTGGATTTCAAGTTTGCTGGTGCATTAACAATCTCGCTGCCGCTCTCAGCCATGTTTGAAATGCACCAGTTGAGGGTGAGGGAGAAAAAAAACTCTCGTAGGACTTCCTTGCAAGCTGACTAGCTGATGACAGAGTTACGGATTACCGAGCTGCACTTCACAAAATAAACGTGTAAACTAAGTCTTAAAACATTGATCGTAATCGATTCATACGATTTAAAGCATTTGTATTGATTATTGGTGAAGCAAAGCGATTCATTCTATTTATTTATTTTAGCAGATCGATTTAGTTGAATCGGTAGGACTGACAATCGATTCATCGATGCATCGCATGAATCGTTACACCCCTACCCCTGACCCATACCTGCGCCACTATAATAGCAGGCCTGTCGAACCAGTGACTCAAGTTATTCATGTGTGCATCATGTGCCAAGCCGCCTGCCGCTCACACACACCCACAAAGCACGTACGAAGAATTCGTACACCGCAAGCACGCACATGCGCATCAACACACACAGACACTCACACAGACGCGCACACAGACACACACGAGCGCGCACACACCGCACGTCAAGGCAAAGGCAGCGACACATACACGGAAGCGCACACACTCGCGCACACACACACACACACACACACACGCTCGCGCACACACCGCACGTCAAGACAAAGGCAGCGACACACTCACCGAGGTAACGACACACGCCCAGGTATGCTTTGTGTGACTGCAGGCTACTGCTGCCTGTCTTGGCCAGGACACTGGAAGAGTTATTTGATCTCAATGATGATTATTATTTTCAGAAATTTGTTACATTATCAACTGGGGTTTCCACATTAATGCTATGGATTTAATCACAAACTCTAGTTTGGTTAAAAGCGTAATTCAAATTAGTAAATAGTGTATAGAATGTTGACTGTATATTAACGTTACAAACGATTGTTAGCTATCTGGAAACAGATGGGTTTGCTGAGTGGGCCTGGGTTCCACAGTGGTATTGTAAAGCAGCACAAGCACCAGGTTGTGTTATCTCTTGGGTAGACTTGGAGATGTGCACAGGGGATGTATTCAATACCTGCTGAATGCGGTTACGGCGTGACTTCCTGCTCCAGCTTAGTTCAACCCCCTGCGCTGTTTCTGACCCCTGTCCGTCTTTCCCAGGAGAGAGCTGAGGACCGCCTCAGGCGGTGGGACCTGGGCCTCAATCCGGACCCGCCGGCCAGAGAAGCAGAGAAGCCCCTAGTGGAGCACCCGGCGGGCTTCCCCAAGGGGGGTTCCTCAGACCCCCTGGAGACCATGGGAGACCTACACACCCGGACCTACCAGCTCAAGGACGACCGCACCTCCTACTTCGTGCGGACCAAGGCTGGAGCCCTCTGCTTCCGCCAGGGCACGGAGGTCACCCTGAAGGAGGAGCCTGGGAACGGGAGGGCCCCTGGAGGAGGGCCCCCGGGCCCCGGCCAGAGGCGGCCCCTGGAGGCCCCGCAGCAGCAGCAGCAGCAGCCGGCAGGGTCGGCCTCCACGGCGGGCCCTCTGCGGGTCAAGCCCCGGGCTCGCGGCGGGAAGCGGCTGGTGAAGTGTGTGTGCCGGCCGGGCTGGCACGGGCCCTACTGCGGGGTGCCCACCATGGTGTACCACTCCAACCTGCCCACCAAGGAGCGGCTGACGCCCAGGGAGACCCCGCGCCGGGTCATCAACGCCATCAACGTCAACCACGAGTTCGACCTGCTGCACGCGCGCTTCCACGAGCTGCGGCAGGCCGTCGACCTCTTCCTGATCTGCGAGTCCAACTTCACCGCCTACGGCGAGAGACGCCCCCTCAGGTGTGTGTGTGTGTGTGTGTGTGTGTGTGTGTGGCCGATGGTGGTGCCATTTATTGCATTACGACTTTCAGTTTGATGAAGGACAGGGTTTTCTTTCGTTCCTTCTCTCTTTCAGCCCTTCAGTACCTCACATCATCTCCGTTCATCCTTTGAACGCTGATGAATAGAGAGCTCCACATTACTAGAATTGTATTGTTTTCAGCCAGCCTTTCTTGGCTGTAAACCCGTGTCATTTGTCCGTGTGCGTCCGTCTTCAGTCAGCATCCAGTAGCATATTATCAGTTGTTGAATATCACGCGCTCCGTCAACGGTGTGACTCTTTATCACAGCCGTCGTTGTGTCACCGGCGTGACCTTGTATCTGTTGTTTACTTTGCACTGTCACGGAATTGGATGCCTTCTTCTGTGACACCCGCTATATGAACATGGCGGGTCATTTTGGCACCCGCATGAAACAGAATGTCTTGTTGGAGTTGCAGAACGGTGCGAGGCAAGCGGCTCGGAGATGCCTGTACCTCACGGCAGGCCATAGTGTTGAGGAGGGGGGGGGGGGGGCGCCAAATCAGTCCTTTGTTTTGAATGATTGCTGAGTTGATTAGGATTATCCAAGAATCTTTATGGAGTTTGGAGTTTATATAATTTTTATATCAAAATGTATATTGCAGTGGCCTTGGAACTAATATCATCCTACCATCTATTCATATTCTGGTTGCCTTTTAGAATGGAAGAAGGCAAGAAGAAATAGGAGGAAGTTAAGACTTCCTCCTATTTCTGGTCTTAACTTTGTATTGATATATATTATATTGATCAGCATCAATCAACATGAAGGAGGAAGCGCCAGTAGAAAGTCAATAATTGGATATCTGTTGGAGAGCTCGAATTTGGCCCTTCAGCATGTGCTGTGTGGCCCGGCCCATGGTTTTTAAAACTCTGCCCAAGGGCCCCAATAACCCTGTCATGTTTTTCTTGTATATGTATTTCATGTTTGTATGTGTGTCATGTCGTGTATGTGTCCAGCACAAAACGTCTCCCCCGGGTGACCATGAAGTGTATCTCAGAATTCAGACTTTATTGTCATTGTGCAAACTTGTACAACGAAATTGGGGTGGTGCTCCCTACCCACAGTGCAAAATAAAAAAATCTGATCTGATCCGATTGGTTTAACGCTAATCCCTTGTGGTTGCTCCTGCCCCTCCCGACTCAATCAGGGCACTATTAATGTGCCTCCAACTTCCTTCCTGGACTCCAACGTCCTCCCTGATCCCCAACTTCCTGTCTGATCCCCAACTTCCTGCCTGATCCCCAACTTCCTCCCCGATCCTCCCCGTGCGTCCAGCACCGAATGTCTGTGTGTATTGATGTGTATTGATCTGATTGGCTAACGTGGTTCCCCTCCCGCCCCTCCCAGCTTTCTGCAGCGGCTGCTCAACGGGACGTACGACTATGTGCGGCACAAGATCGTGTACGTGTTCCTGGACCACTTCCCCGAGGGCGGGCGGCAGGACGGCTGGATCGCCGACGACTACCTGCGCACGTACCTTACGCGCGACGGCATGGCGCGAGTGGGCGGGGTCCGGCCCGACGACGTGTTTGTCATCAACGACGCAGACGAGATCCCCGCGCACGAGGGGCTGCTCTTCCTCAAGCTCTTCGACGGCTGGACCGAGCCCTTTGCCATACACATGCGCAAGGTCTGTGGGAGAGAGAGGGGTTCAGGACGGGCCCAAGTGTGTGTGTGGTGTGTGTGTGGGCACGCGGTGGTCCGTATTTCAGTGTGGATTTAAGGTTGTGTGTGCTTTTGTGTGCTTATGTGTATGTATGGGCATGTGGTGAGGTTAAGCGAGTACCCGTACGTGTGTGTGTGTGTGTGTGTGTGTGTGTTTGCTGAACTCACCGAGGGGTGGTGTGGGTTTGTTTTGGCGTGATGTAATCCCATGTGACTGGTGTTGTGTATCTGTGGTGCCAACGCCTTGGTTATTTGGAGCAGCAGATGGAAAACTGTCGCATTAAAAACGGAGTGAAAACGAAATAAAATTCTCATCCTCACACACACACACACACACACACACACACACACACACACACACACACACACACACACACACACACACACACACACACACACACACACACACACACACACACACACACAGAGAGATATGTCCCGGAAACTAAATAAACCTAATCAGTCTAGCAGATTGAATCTCATCTTTCTGTCTAACCACTCATTTCCTTCCGGTTTCTGATCTGCATTCCTGAACGTATTACCTGCTTTCTTATTTTTTTTATACAAATAAATTAAATACAGGCACTAAATGTGCCAGAAATCTAAATCTAACCACGATGCACCATACACCACCATACATAGTGCAGAAGTGTTGGAGCTGTTTTCCCCAACTTCCTGCCTTTTATTAAACTTCCTTACTGTACGCCAACTTCCTCCCCGATCTCCCACTTCCTCCCTGATCCCCAACTTGCTCCCCATTTCCCCGACCTCCTTCCTGCCCGCTAACCCTTTTGTTCCTCCAGTCCCTGTACGGGTTCTTCTGGAAGCAGCTGGGCTCCCTGGAGGTGGTGTCGGGCTGCACGGTGGGCATGCTGCGCCAGGTGTACGACGGCGACGGCATCCGCCTGCGCCGCCGCGAGTACTACACCATGCCGGGCTTCCGGCGCTACGAGAACGACACGGGCCACATCCTGGTGCAGTGGTCGGTCGGCAGCCCCTTCCACTTCGCCGGCTGGCACTGCTCCTGGTGCTTCTCGCCGCACGGCATCCACCTCAAGCTGGTGTCGGCGCAGAACGGGGACTTCCCGCGCTGGGGGGACTACGAGGACAAGCGGGACCTGGGCTACATCAAGGACCTGATCCGCACGGGGGGCTGGTTCGACGGCTCGTTGCAGGAGTACCCCCCCACGGACCCCAAAGAGCACATGTACGCGCCTAAGTACATGCTGGAGCACTACGAGCACTTCGGATACCTCCTTGACAACCCCTACGCCCGGTCGGACGCCGCCGCCCCCGCCGGATAGGGGGCAGGGCTCGGCTTGGAGGGGGGGGGGGGGGGGGGTGGCTCCGTCCGGGGTACGCCTTGGTGCGGGACGGGGCTCTGTGGGCTCGGAGGGTGGGGCTTACAGGGTTTGGAGGCGACGGCGGGCGAGGACCCCATGTGAGTTCTGGGACCCCGCTTCGTACGGACAGGGACACCTGACTGTAAGCCTCGCTCTGATTGGTCCCAGGAAAAAACGGACTAACGCTGTGAGTGGTCCCTCCGATGACCGCCCCCACCGAGCTCAGAGTGCTAATGGTCGCCGTTAGCGCTCGTGCTAATCTAAAGAACCGACACTAAAGGTGTTGCCATAAAGGGAATCAACAGATCACATCCAGCGTGGAATGTTTTTGTTTTGTTTTGTTTGTTATGGCGGGGATCTATGGAGAGGGAACGAGAGAGCCCCATGCGAGTGCATCCACTGGATTTAAAAGCTGTCACTGACCACAACGACTATAAATGAACGCCATGAGTTAGTGGTGGTGGAGGCGAGGGGATCTTTAGGGTGCTTGGGGCGTCTCTGTGCTCCGAGCAGCGGACATTTTTGTAGGCATGACGAAAAACCTCTGGAGGGAAACCAGTGACATAGATCACACATCCAAATCAGAGAGTCAATCACTGCAAGCTTTGAGGTAGCTATACCGCCCCTCTGGTCATAATAAGGGAATTGTTGTCTGTTAAGTGTGTGTGTGTGCTCAAAGCCCTCCTTGCCGCATGACTGGTCATGTCCTGCCACAGAATTTGTCACCTCTATGTTTTTGTATTTTTATTATGTTTTTTTGTTTTGAAAAATGCCAACAAACTTACTCCACTGTGTGTGTGTGTGTGTGTGTGTGTGTGTGTGTGTGTGTGTGTGTGTGTGTGTGTGTGTGTGTGTGTGTGTGTGTGTGTGTGTGTGTGTGTGTGTGCATTCTCCTGTGTGTGGAGATGATGCTCTCAGCAGGGGTCTGGGATACACAGTGGAGAGGGAAGACAGTAATAAAGGAGGAGCGATAGTAGGCGATCGCAATCTCACACTTTCACTCTTACCCCCTGTCATTCTGACTCGGTTTCCCTTCCTTATTCGAAGGTTTCTCATACATAAATGTATTGTGTGTGTGTGTGTGTGTGTGTGCAAATATCTCAGAACAGACATAGCATCTATAAATAAGTGATTCCTCTGCCATTCACGTTCCAAGACAAAGTTAGTGTCTGGCACGGTATCGGCCTTTCTGTCTGTCTTCTTTCCTTCCCCGGCAGGTCGGGCGGATTTGTGGGCGGAAATGGGTGTGGTCTAAAGATCAGGAGGGGTAGCGCATTATCACGCCATCCAGTGCATGTACTGTACATGCGTGTATCCAGTGTGTGTACTGTACATGTACATGCGTGTTTCCAGCGTATGTACAGTCCATGTTAATTTGTGTATTCCGTGCATGGTAAGTTCATGTAAAGTACATTTGTGTATTTTGTGTATGTTACTCATCAGTACATACATACATACATGCTCTGTCTTTCTTTGTCCATCACCTCTTCTCTCTCCCTCTCTTCTAAGCAGTAACACTGCAAGGCGGACACTAAGTCAGTACTACCCAGCATGTAGTTCCACTAGTCACTTCTGGTTGGTGTGTAAATCTGTTTTCAAAGGGCTTCCCCTCTCATTTGGCATCCATCTCAGAGTCTCGGCTCAGTACTCTGCCCCGCTATTTATTCCCTAATTTATTCATGGTTTCATTATGAAATGAAATGTTTGTGTGGGATTGTGATGCAGTGAGTTGCAGCAGAACACGCTGAAACCAGCTCTTTCTGGCTATTTCTTGTCCTGTAACCATGACGACATGGATGACATAAATACTCTGTGAGGTCATCGGTGATCATCTGCACACACACGCGCACAAGCAAGCGCGCACAAACACACGCGCAATCAGGCAAACACACGAGCAAACACACACGCAGGAAGGCAGGCATACAGACATAAACAGGAAGACAAACAAACACATGAAAACACACACCCACACATACACAGGCAAGCACATGCACTCTGTATACACATGCTAGTCCATTACACAGTCCAAGGTTTTTGCTGAAACCTCAGATTTATTTCCATCTGCTCATCCGATATCTTGCATATCCTCAGTACATGGAAGTACAAATAAATCCAAAATTAAATACATAAATAAGTACATAACACTCCTCCGCAGCCGTAACCGCCAAGACAGACTGGGCTGGCTTCTGCTATATACAAAACTCTTAAGTGTGGAGCTTTCAATTTATCACCGCCCAAATGGATGAATGGGGATGATTTGAGCAGTGGCAAGTGCACAAAAGAGAAACAATGAATGCA